>NW_017672165.1:74914-88547 GCF_001879085.1 Nicotiana attenuata | reverse complement strand
TACAGCGGCTCCTGACTTCAAGACTTGAAATGTATTCCTCTGCTATACAGGCGGGCTCCTGACTTCAAGACTTGAATGTATTCCTCTGCTATCCAGGCGGGCACCTGTTTTCAACAAAATAGACAAAAACAAGGAAAATTTTGCCCTAGTTTGGTAGCTGGGCACATATTACCAGATATTAATAAGAATTTGAAAACTAAAACTTGAATTGTAATACCTATGTTCTCCAGGCGGGCTCCTGACTGCTGAAACTTGAAATGTATGCCTCTGTTCTCCAGGCAGGCTCCTGACTGCTAAAACTTGAAATGTATGCCTCTGTTCTCCAGGCGGGCTCCTGACTTCTGAAACTTGAAAAGTATTCCCTTGTTCTCCAGGTGGGCTCTTGACTGCAACAAAATAGACAAACAAAGAAAATTTCTGCCCCAGCTTGGTGGTTGGGTACAACATGTTATCAAGTATTAAAAATTGAAAGCTAAAATCTGAATTGTACTTCCCTTGGTCTCCAGGTGGGTGCCTGATTGCTGAAGCTTGCAAAGTATTCCCTTGTTCTCCAGGTGGGCTCCTGATTGCTGAACTTGAAAAGTATTCCCTTGTTCTCCAGGTGGGCTCCTGACTGCAACAAAATAATCAAACAAAGAAAATTTCCTGCTCCAGTTTCGTGACTGGGCACATCATGTTATCAAGTATTAAAAATTAAAAGATAGAATTTGAATTGTACTTCCCTTGTTCTCCAGGTGGGCTCCTGACTGCAACAAAATAAACAAACAAAGANAGGTGTTAACCCCTGGTTACGTTTCCCTTCAGTAATACAGGGTATCATCCTCTAATTCCATTCCCTTTGGTAACACATGGTACTACCCTTGGTGGCATATCTTCACATAGTAGTTCATACTACTGTCTTTGTCTTCCTTTCAGTGAATTAAATAATTTACAGCTTTCTGTAATAACTCACAAAAATTTTCCTAGTGCCAAACTGGGGCAGAAAAATTTTGTTCGTTTTGTTCGTCTTTGATGGCTTTGCAGGACCTTGTCGTAAAGCACATATTGTAGAGATTAAAGCTTGCAATTTCAGTTCTCTTCAGAAGATAGTTCTGAGCAAGTTAGAGTTAGATTCGATGAGGTGTCAGCAACTCGGCGCCTCAAGATTCATCTTCTCATGTTCTGAGCAGGAAATCAAGCAATCGAGAATGAGCCATAATCTTTTCTTCAAAAAGGTATCAAGATCCAATCTAAGTTCAACACAAGCGAGCAGGTCAAGAATCAAGATTTGACTCCAGAAGACACATAGATAGGAATTTTGTACTCTTATTTTGCAGACATATGTAGTGCTTTCCTCTTTTTATTTTGATGTAAGAAGCGAGTAACAGTAACAGTAACAACAGCAGCAGCAGAAGTCTTAACTCCAGTTTCTGGTAGTCCCAACTACAAAAATTTCTCAGAACTACACTAACATGATTCCTTTATAGCCAAGGATATGTAGGCAACCTCGAAAGCAATGTTCGGTCACCATTTTTTCAAAAATGCTTTCACTGGAGTGATATTTGAGCAAAAACTAGCCATGGCATTCACTTTTCTTTGCACGAAACTCTACATGTTCTCGAGCAAAGAGGGGCAGCTGTAAATGCCTAATTTTTGCTCTTGACTTTATCTTTACATTATAATTTTTAGAATTCTTATGTGTGTATTTTTAGGCTTTTAAATTAGGTTATGTTAAATAATTTGATATGAGGGTTAGGGGACTGGGTTCAATCGTATTTAAAGCCAAAATTGGCCCAAATATTGGACCAAAACCGTTGGCCCAACAGCCCAAGACTTGGTCCATATGCTTTGGCCTGGAAGACTTCAAACTACGTAGTATTGTTAGTTTACTAAGATCAAATCCTACCCATCCATTCCAGCATGATCCAACGGTCCTAATTCAAACTCTTACCTAGGTATTTAAAGCCTATAGAGACCGAAAATTGCCCCCATTTTGCCTTATTTCCCTTTTCTTCTTCCCCTCTCCTCACCCTCTCGTCACTCTCTCATTCTCTGCCCCTCCGCCGCTCCCCACGGTGGCTCCGCCGGCCGGAAATCGCCACCGCCGGTGGACCTGGTCCAATGCCCATAAAACCTACACCAATCTCTTCCTCTCTTTACCCTCTCTACTAATCCGAGCCCCAAATCCTCAAAAAACCCTCTAAATTCCGTGAAACTGAAACCCTAGATAGCCGCCTTTTACTTCCCTCTTCGATTTCACGGCAAATCCGACCACCCCACCATACAAACTTCACATAAACATGTAGATCTCCACGAGATCTACACTTTCCCTCTAATTTTACCTCCGAAACCCGACCATCGTCGTCCGAACACCACCACTGCCGCTGGCCGCTCTACTTTCGCCCCTCAACCACAAGATTTCCGAACTTTCTCCTTTGCTGCATTCATACCGACCTCAAACGAGTTTTTATTGTCGATTTCTCCAAAGCTAGTCTCCGGTTCATCAAATTTTTAGTTTTGATGAAGATCGAAAATAGAATCTCGCTCGAGCCAAACTACTGTCAGACCTTCACCCCTGCCGCACCACTGCTGCCGCACCACCACCACCCCAATGGTCGAAATTGGGTAAAATCAATTCCCTTTTCACCCCGCCCCTGATTTTCTATTTTTGTTCGCGTTTGTTGTTAGTGTTTTTGTTTTATTTCAATTCTGCTAGTTTCCGTTTCAGTTTAATGATTAATCTAATTTTTGATTTTGTCGTCGTTTAACTTAATCGATTCTATTTAGTTTGTCTCACTGTTAATATGTTATAGTTTTACTTTGTGTAGTTAAGTTTGAATTATGTTTTCTAAATTTCACTTTAGTTTAACTATTGAGTTCTATTAAGGTCTTCACTAGTCAATACGTGTCTTCGCTTAATCTTTATGTTCTGTTTCTCTTTGTTGGTTAATGGTTCGATTAGATAGTTGTTTCTAGTTACTTATTTTTCATTTGGTTTGAGCAAGTTAGATTGGTATTGATGTTGTTAAAATCTGAAGATTAGATGGGTTTGATCATGAGTTAGAGTACTAGTAGCTTACTTTTTATCAATAGGGGGGCTGAAATGACTATTTGCTTCTGTTACAGCAGGTTCTCAGGCTGTCGTTTCACCTTTTGGACAGCCTTTGAACAGTATTTAGCACACAAAGTCAGTCCCTTTTTGGACAGATTTTGGGTGAACCAAAATATGCCCAAAATGTGGCTTTCTTTGCCTACTTAAGGGCAGCTTTTTCCTCACTTTACATACACACTCTACCATACATTTGCTAGAGATTTTACACACTAAAAAACACAATTTTAGGAGTAAAAATCAGTAGCTAAACTTAAAGAAAGTAAGCTGAAATGGTGAGCTTTAGGAGTGAATCTTAGAGTAAAAACTTTTAGAAAAGTATAAGTCTTCTTAGTGTTTGGTTCTGGGTTTCTTCTCTAAGTTTTCGGGTCGTTCCAACACGAATTTGTTGTTTGTTTTGCTGCTGTTCCGCTGGTGTTTTCTACTGCTTTTGTTGCTGAGCTTCCACTCTTCATTGTTGTATTTATTATTCTGCGACCCAGGTAACTCTTTAATCTTATGTTGCAGATATTTTCACATTAACAAGAAGATTTGAACTCATCTTGATTGCTGGGAGCATTTTCATTTACATAAATGAGTGCTAGATAAATTTCTTGACTGTTTAAGTATTGGTTGTTGGAGTTCATATGTAAAAAAATGAATCCTTAAATGTTCAAACACTCTTTATTCGTGTGTTACTTGTCTTTACTATCTATTATAGTTTTGATGCATATAAAATGAGATGTTTCAAGTAGGTTGTAATGTGTTTAAGGACTCTTTTCGCACCTTATGCAATTCTGGCCCGTTTATGATAGACTATTCTTTAAAGAAAAAAACAAAAGAGCCATGCCTCAAACCTTTATTTATTGTGATAAAATTTAGATTTTACTTGTGACCATCTCTGCTAGGACCTTGGATTTTTGGTAGAAAGTGGCTAGATCATAAATAGGTAGTTGGGATTGCTAGAATAAAGGTTAATTTTTTGAGCAAAGAGGCCAGACTCGCAATTTAGCCCAGGTGGGCTGTCTTAGCAAGTCAGTAGTTTAAAGCAATTCGGCTTTCAGCTTGTGCCTATTTCTGGAGCCCAATAATGGACTAAGGTGGATTCTGTCCAACAGGCCCAATGCCTTTAAGAAATCTATAAATATTCTGCCCATTTCTTTCGTGTAGATGTTTGGCCCAATGCCACAACTAAATAAGCAAATTGGCCCACTTTCTCAATAAATAATATTCATCTTCAAAAATAATACTAGATTAGTTGAATAAAATTATTAGGAATTAGTTAATTTTCATGATGTGTAACAATAATCCAATAACTTAAGTACTTTTAATAAATTTAAACGCTAGGCAACTAGTAAGTGCGTTTTAACTTCGTTTTTTTTTCGATTCACGGACTCGCTTGCGTAGCGTGACATTAACATTTAATGTTTTAATTCAATAATCTCATACCATTTCTACTAGCTTTAATTATTTTTTAATTTAATTAATCCTTTCACTAAAATAACGGATTCGCATGCGTAGCGCGATAGTTAATATGTAATTAATTCCTTTAAATGTAGTAATTTTTTTCAAAAGTAATAATATACTAATAATCCTTGTCATAACTGCAGATTCGCTTGCATAGCACTGTTATGATAAAATTAATAAATTTTGTTTCGATCACGCATTCGCTCGCGTAGCGTGGTTATGACAACATAATTTATCCAAAAAATCATTTTTTTTTTCTTAATAAATCTAATAATCAAGAAATAAAAGCGGATAGGTAAAACATGAAAATTTTATAAATCACAGTTTGTCCAAGATTAATTCGAGCCAACTTTTAAGTCAATAAAGCGACCGTGCTAGAACCACGGGATTCGAGGAATTCCTTGTACCTTCTCCCCGATCAACAGAATTCCTTACCCGAACTTTACTTTCGCGGACAGATAAAAATAGAGTCAGGCCTTCCTTTGACTAGGGATTCAAATAAATGGTGACTTGGAACACCCAAAAATCAATTCCAAGTGGCGACTCTAAACAATAAAATAATCCCTATTTCAAAATTGTCACTTTAATTGGAAAAACTCTTTAACCCACAGTAATCCATAACATACACATATATCTTTATTTGGGGTAAAAAATGGGTGTGACAGATAGTATGCTGGGAACAGAATAATAAACAGACAACTACACAGAGAAAGGTAGCAGGGGTTGGAAACATAGAAGCCAGGAACACATAAAAGAGGGAAAGTATGCCAGTTGAGAAAAGAAGTAGATAAGCATCCTGTATCAAATAAGAACATGCTAAAGTTTGTGAACCATGTTGACATATTGGACAAGACAATTTCATGAGAGTTAAGGGCATGCTAGTTATCAGAAACATAACACATGCAAAGATAGGTTGACATCTTATAATAGTCAGATTCCACAACATACTGAATGGGACATAGGATAGAAGTAGTCTTGCTAATTTAAAGCAATGAACATGAAAGACATACGCAGTAGTAATCATGCTAATTGTGAGCAATAAACATGGAAGATAGGAGTGCACTACACATAAGTGATCATTCTAATTGAGAGGAATAAGCAGGAAAGCACATAGGTTCAACTCCATAGCATATTGAATGATAATAGGATTGGAGACATACCAGTTAGGAAATAGCAAACAGGACGTTGAAAGTATGCAGAATCCAATAGTCTAGCCTTGGCTTTCAGCCGGCTAGACAATGTAGCAAACACAAGTAACCGAAAAGGTTTGAATGAGAGCAAGAGTTTATGTGTGTGTTTCTTTCTTAGTATGTGTGTGTGTTTTTAAAAATAGAATGGGGTTTATACAGCATCGAGTAGAGTGAAGCAAATAAATTAAAGGAAATCAAGAGTTCACAAATAAAGCAAAGAGACCAATCAATCAATTAGGGCTTAACACGACCAATTAACAAGCAGGATTTTGGGACAGACCTTTCAAATTAGGGAGAAATCAATTATCAGCCAAATGAAGGTTTGAATAAGGCAAGAAACGAGTCATAGGCCTTTTAATAAATCAATTAGAGTAAATCAACACCAAGAAATCAGGCCAATAGACTAATTAAGGCAAGTAGTATCATTTAGGAGTCATAAATAAGGAAAGTAGGTAAAAATTACAGGGAGTAGCCATCTCAGCAAAACACGATAATTTCGAACCTTAAATAGTCAAATAATCATCAATTTAATCTCTGCTAATTGACGAACAAGGAATAACGGGCAAATGTTGAAGCGAACAATTAAACAAACAAAGGACTAAGAACATATGCATGAAAGAATCAGTAGAACTAGTAAAGATAACCGGATTCAAACACATAGAAACTTTAGAGAAGTTTTGCAGAAACAAAACGAAGTGAAACCCTAGTTTTAGAAAATATTGAAATCGATTAATAGTAAGGAAAACAGAAGATTTTTTAAAGGAAACTACCGGATAAATTCAAAGTCGTTTCAGATCTACAAGGATCTGAACATATTCAAGTAGAAAGAGATGAGGGTTTTGAGAAAATGGGACGAGGTGAGGAAAAATCTAGCCTAGAATCGGAGTTTCAAAACATAGACACAAAGATAACAATACTCACAAACAGCGATGAATACAAGGCAGGTTCATTAAAAAAATAAAGAGTCTAGGTCGACTCTGGGTTGAGTCTCCTCGAGATTCCTTCCGATAATAGCAAAATTGAACAACCAGTAGAGGTACGAGGCCAGATAAGGCCGTAAATCACCAGATGACCCCATATGTGGTCAGGAATCGAAGGGGTTTTGGAGTGATGGCGCCCTAGGGTTTGAGAGTGTCTCAGAGAGAACAGAGGAGGAGAGGATTTAGGGGTGGCGTGGTTAGAGAAAATGAGTAGGGTTTTGGGGTGTTAGGTTAATTCAAAAAGGAAAGAGGGTTTTGGATTATTGATCTTTGAGATGAACAGCCAAGATCGGTTCCGGGCTGGGGCCGGTTAGATAGGAAATTGGGCTATGGTTTGGGTTAGATTTAAGTGGGCTAGGGTAGATGATACCTCCTTTTTTCCTACACCCCCGTAAAGGGTATAATAAAGGGAGTTTTTCCAATTAAAGGACAATCGAAACGGGATTCATCTATTAAGAGATTCAGAGTCGCCACTTGGAAGATTTATGGTGTCCCAAGTCACCGGTTTGAATCCCGAATCGAGGAAAGGGTTTGACTCTGTTTAACAGTCCGCGAACCAGAAATCCGAGTAAGGAATTCTGTTAACTCGAGAGAAGGTGCTAGGAATTCCCGAGTTCCGTGGTTCTAGCACGGTCGCTCAACTGTCATATTCGGGTTAATTATCTGATTTTAAACAATTATGAACCTATGTGCAAATTTTAACTTTAACTGCTTTTATTTATTTTTTAGAGAAAATTGCAACGTTATTAAAACACGTCTCGAACCGCGTCACATAAATGCACCCGTGATTTTTGACATATTTTAATACCGTTAGATTTGGATTTGGGTCGCATAAATGCGCACCCGAATTTAGGAAAGTAATATTATTAAACACGCGCCTAAAGCAACTACGCGTTTGCACTTTGCGAGGGCCATGGAATTTGCTAAATGGCACGCCTCGGAATNGGCACAGGTGTTCGGTCATCCACATTTGCAATAATAGATTGCACCCCTCGAAGAAGTCTCCCCCGGCTTTGCAAGCTGTAAGAGCGCGGAAGATTTCGGCTAATATCATGGGCGCAAGAGTGCTTTTGGCTTAAGTGAGTAGAGTGCTGACGACCCCGGCTATTTTTATGTCAATGTTCCCATCTTTCCTCGGGAATACCAAAAGCCCCAAAAAGACCACCATAAAAGCAAAATGTCTATGTTCTTCCCATTTTTGGCGGTTTCCTTTGCTACATATCTTGTTTTCTGGGTTGTTGAACCCTCCTATGTGGCCATATCTGTGGTATATGAAGTGTGGAGTACAAAAGCCGTTCGCCAAATCTGCGTTGTGGACCGTCCTGCTTATCTTCAGTGAGTCTAAGAATCTGTGCACAGCTACAGTTCTTGGGGCCACTAAGTACTTGTGCCTTAAAGGAACCTCATCTTTCCCGATGTAGCCGGCTATTTCCTCTAGTGTCGGGGTTAGCTCAAAGTCCGAGAAATGGAAGACATTATGTGCCGGGTCCCAACATGTGACCAATGCTCTGATGACGTCTCCCCGAGGCACAATCTCTAACAAGCCAGTATGCCCTTTCAAATACTTTTTGACCTCGTCCTGTCCTTCTTTACCCAGATCGTTCCACCATAGACGCAACTCCAAAGGGATTTTATGCATGATTGAAAAAGGTTCATTTTGAGTCGTGCTCATCCTGCACATTTATTAAGGTGATTTAATCATTTATTTTGACCTAAAAAGGAAAAAAATGACACTATTTTGTTCAAATTTCTAATTTTAAAACAAACGGCCGGTTTTGCAGTTACGGCCTTTCAGCACTTCGGGGAGAAGATTTTAAGGCTGTGCCTGCTAACCGTTGAAACTGACTCAGGGTGGCTGTTCTTGCAAAAATAGCCTTCCGGCGCCCTTTTGGGGACATTCGGCTTAGTTTAAACAAGAATGGCGGCACCCGACTTATTTATGACGAAATTAAAAATTTTGGCATTTTTGGCTATTTTTGAAAAGGGGAGGTTGGACCCGATGAGGGTTGCCTACGTATCTCACATCCGGTGAGAATCAAACCTGCGTAGTTCGGGCAAATAAACTAACGATTTTTGAAAACAAGACTTTTTTGTTTTTGTTGGCAAATACACTATTTCTGAAAGCAAGATTCTTTTTTATATTCTCTTTTTCAGTGCCCAATAAACAAACTAATTTGAAAGTAAAACTCCTTTTGTTTTTCTTTTCCATTGGTAAACAAAACAAACTAAAAAAAACTACTTTCCTTCTTTTCCTTTCATTTTCTCAAAAGTCCGGCAGCATTTCGGCACTACCTGGACATTGGTTTTTCTAGTATAGGTAATTAACTCTCCACACTGCTATTTTCTCTTTTTATTTTTTTTTTCAAATTTTCCCAGATATTCAACGCCGGTCAGCGTGCGAGTCCAAAACAGATAAATGCATAAGTAGGATGCATCAGGATGGTCCATTATTCCGGGTACACCTGTCCTAGACGGACCCAACCCCTGTGTTGAGTCCCCTAAGTCATAATGCACGTGATGCAGATAAGTGTTCCTACTAGGGATCCGGCATGAGGTCAAGTTATTCTTGGTTCAAAACCTGGGTATATGTTCTAGACTGTATACCCGAGCGGACAACTCGAGTCGAGGAGGGGGCTACGTACCGGGAACCAAAAGGCCATCCGGCTTAGTAACTTGTCCGGCCTCTTTCTTATTTTAAGGTATGACACTAACAGAATAGGGAGTCTCCACCAGTTAGCACATCCCCGGAGGTGAGAAGAGAAGGGTTTCGGCACAGTTTACATACAGTTCAGATAATATCAAAGCGGTAAAGCATCTAGCACATTTAGCATGAAACATGTAGGAAAATCAGATAAAGCCAAACAAAACAATTATTCTAAGCTCGAATTCTTAAACCCTGAACCGAAGTTCTAGGTTTGACTCCCCAGCAGAGTCGCCAGAGCTGTCACACATCCTTTTTTCCTATACCCCCGTAAAGGGTATAATAAAGGGAGTTTTTCCAATTAAAGGACAATCGAAATAGGATTCATCTATTAAGATATTCAGAGTCACCACTTGGGAGATTTATGGTGTCCCAAGTCACCGGTTTGAATCCCGAATCGAGGAAAGGGTTTGACTTTATTTAATAGTCCGCGAACCAGAAATCCGAGTAAGGAATTCTGTTAACTCGGGAGAAGGTACTAGGCATTCCCGAGTTCCGTGGTTCTAGCACGGTCGCTCAACTGTCATATTCGGGTTAATTATCTGATTTTAAACAATTATGAACCTATGTGCAAATTTTAACATTAACCGCTTTTATTTATTTTTTAGAGAAAATTGCAACGTTATTAAAACACGTCTCGAACCGCGTCACATAAATGCACCCGTGATTTTTGACATATTTTAATACCGTTGAGATTTGGATGTGGGTCACATAAATGCGCACCCGAATTTAGGAAAGTAATATTATTAAACACGCGCCTAAAGCAAATACGCGTTTGCACTTTGCGAGGGCCATGGAATTTGCTAAATGGCACGCCTCGGAATCTAAGGATCAATTCAAAATTAAATAAAGCGAGGGCCATGCAATTGTCATGTTTGTTTGGCACGGCACGCCTCCAATTATAATCACGAATTACAACATGGCTAGTAACATAATCTAGATCTAAATTTAAGAAAAAAAAGAAGACATGAATTGAGACATTCCAACATGGCCTAACGAAGGAAATAGCATCACTGAAACAACCTCCCAAAAAGCTATCTCGTCCACTCCTAATGACAAGTAACAAGCTAATTTGATTATACTTCTCGATTCCAACATTCAAACAACTCCGAGTAAGCACAAAGAATGCCTTTCAACCTAAAGTGATCAACTAATTAACAGCAAAATCATTACACCAAACAAGGAATTTGAGCCTTCTTTTCAGCATAAGCTCATTACACCATGTAAAGTCATAAGAACCTCCAAATCTTGACAAGAACAGCCATTAATCAAAATACAAACTTAGCAAAAGATTAATTCAAAACACAGTGGCATCTGTCATTGATGAAACAGAGAGCAATAAGTCACTCGTACTTGCGTATTAATTCAACAGTTTAACACACCATGAATCAAAAGATTTAAACAAAGAGAATCGCCACTCTAGCTCAAATGAGCCTACTGCATATAACCAGATGAATCCTTATTAACAAACATAGGGCAACAGCTAACCAACAAAACTAGCAAAAACCAAGCCGAACACATATAAGAACATGAACTACTAGTAATCAAGGCTGCTGCAAGCCAACAGTGCAGAAATTTACACTCAAAGTTGTGCAAATAGACTGCATGGGCAGTGCAAACGGGGCAGATTTTCATGTTGAAACAAGCAAGAACAACTGCTGATCTTCTAACATAATGAGCTTCAAAGAGCAAATTTGATCAAGGATAACCTCAACAACTTCAAACCAACAGAACATACAGACTGATCTTGAAGCAAGGAAAAGGAGACTATTCAGCGATTCATGTCGAACTTGTCGAGACTAAATAGTAGGTACGAGCAACATGTCACATATAGAAAATGAAACAATAGGAACCAAAAGCTATCGACTCATAGCTAACTCATCACTGATATCTAATCCACACAAGGGGTCAAGCGGGAAATAACGGAGTCATATGAATCAAGTGGTAGCAGAGATGGAATCGAAAAAAGATGCGATTTGAAGGACGATCCCTTTAATCAAACAATGCAGAAACAGAAAGAAACTCAGCTCAAATGAACCTGTGCAAGGCAGGGCAGCCTTGGAAACATACATTCGAACGCAAAACTCATTCGAGATTATTTGTTAAGCACACACAAATTCATTCTATTCTCTTAAGATGTCATAGATACCAAAAAAAACCAGTCGACCACCCATAGTTCTTACCCATATTTCAAACAATCACAAGGAAAACAGAAAAAGAGAATTAAAATAAACAGATCAAAAGAACCACGAGATGAACCTGAATCGATAAACACTTGCGATTAACTTTGCTCGAACGTTGATACAAGTAGAATCCCATAACTAACATCATCAACCAATAACAGAAATGAGTAGGAATCAAAAGCTCGGACAGCGGCAAACTCAGCAGCTTTCAATCGAACTCCATTTTTAAATGAACTCCAGCCTAGAGAGAAGATACGAAATATATTTTTTTATTATTTTTTTTCTTTTTCTGAACAATAATCGAAGATGAAATCAAATTTTAAAGAACAATGAGCATTTTTTGAATATGTATTTTTCTCTGGTTCCCAAAAATCTAAAACAAGACTAGAAAACTATGAAGAAGAAGAATTCCTTTCTTTTTACTCACAGCCCTTTCTGCCAAAATCTCTTTGAAAAATCTCCAAAAAAAAACCCCCCTCCGAAAATCCAAAAAATTCTCTAGTTATCAGGCAAACAACTGATGAATGAAGGGCTAGGATCCATTGCAATCGATCCCACGCTCCCCATTCATCCAGCATATGCCTTCTAGAGGCTTCCATCACGTGAGAAAGGGGTAGGGACGAGAGAATCTATCAGAGATCGTTACAAATATGGTGACGTGGTGAGATAAGGACGCGTGAGTGAAGTTGATTTCACTCGCCCGGAATTTTGCGAGCTTGAACGCAGACGAGGTGAAGAAGAGAGTGAACAGTAGGGGACTTGGGGATTTAGGGATTTAGGACTTTTGGGTCTCGTTCGTGTGTGTATTAGAGACAGATTGGGTTTGGAGAGTATCTGGGCCGGATGGGGTGGGTTCTGGGTAAAAGTTCGTTTGGGCTGGGAGATTAATTCGAAGGCTGGCCCAAAATTACAAAATCCTCTTTCAGTTTCACTTCAAAACAAATTTAACACAAATCCTTTTCCTTTTCTATTTTTTTCTTTTCATTTCTCAAAATTAATATAATTCCTAAATTAAATCTTAGAAGCTAATTAACTCAATAATGTCACTAAATAAACCTAAATGATAATTAACTCAATTAACTAGAAATAAATTAAAAGGCAAACTACTTAAATATAAAAGTTAAAATTAAAAGTACAAATTACAACATTTTTTGTGATTTTCTATTTTTACAAAATAATTAAATTACTAAATAATTCTAGAAATGCAAAAATTAACCCCTAAATGCACATGCAACATATATTTTTGTATTTTTACAAATTAAAGTGCACAAACCAAAAAATGCAAACAATTAACAGAAAATGCCACGAAAATCCACAAAATTGCGAACACTGAAAGAAACTATTTTGTTTTGAATTTATGGGAGTAATTCATATAGGGCAAAAATCACGTGCTCACAGCTGCCCCTCTTTGCTCGGAAACACGGAGAGTTTTCGGGCAAAGATAAGTGAGCGGATACGAGCGATTTTTGCCCGTGTGAAGCATTTTGAAAGATTTGACCAGACCCTGCTTCTGAGGTTGCCTACATATCCTTGGCTAAAAAGGAATCAGGTTAGTGTAGTTCGGGAAGGTCTGGTAGCTGGGACTACCATGAAGCTGTGATTTCACTGTTGTTGTTGCTGCTGCTACTGCTTACTGAACCCCCTTATTACACCGTGTCAAAAATAAAAGAAACTAGACTAAGCTATGATCTATGAATTACAAAAGATCTTATCTATATCTTCAAACTTGCTCTCGTGGTTCTTGTTGCCTTATTGACTTGTATTCTCCTGGTGGCATCCTTTTGTTGTTGCCTTGAATTGTGATTTGAGATGTTTTGCCCTTTCTCCGAGTGATGCTCGATCGGTAAAACTTGAAATGTAGTCCTCTGTTCTCCAGGCGGGCTCCTGACTGCTGAAACTTGAAATGTATGCCTCTGTTCTCCAGGCGGCTCCTGACTGCTAAAACTTGAAATGTACTCCTCTGTCTCCTAGGCGGGTCTCCTGACTTCAACAATATAGACAAAACTAAGAAATTTCAGTCCCAGTTGTAGCTGGGACACGATATT
>NW_017672165.1:61991-74894 GCF_001879085.1 Nicotiana attenuata | reverse complement strand
CTCTTCCGATCTTTTATTATTTTCTTTATATTTTGTTCTAAAACAACTTAACCACTAATTAATCCTAATATTAGATCCTAAATGCCAACGTCAAGCATATAGATTTGATATTTCATATGAATTAAAATGCACAAATAAAATGCAAACAATTAATAATGAAAGAAAATCATTTTGTTTGAATTTTTGGGAATCATTCACTTAGGGCAAAAATCACGTGCTCACAGCTGCCCCTCTTTGCCCGGAAACACGAAGAGTTTTCGTGCAAAGATAAGTGAGCGGAAACGAGCGATTTTTGCCCGTTCGAATATTCCGTGTGAAGCATTTTTGAAAGAGTTGACCGCACCCTGCTTCAGAGGTTTCCTACATATCCTTGGCTAAAAAGGAATCAGGTCAGTGTAGTTCGGGAAGGTTTGGTAGCTGGGACTACCAGGATCTGTGATTTCACTGTTGTTGCTGCTGCTACTGCTTGCTGACCTCCTTATTACACCGTGTAAAAATAAAAAGAAGCTAGCCTAAGCTATGATCTATGAATTACAAAAAGGTCCTATCTATGTCTTCAAATTTGCTCTTGTGTTGCCTTGAACTTATATTCTTCCGATGGAATTCTTGCGTTGTTGCCTTGCATTGTGATCGGAGCTGTTTTGCCATTCCTCCAAGGGATGCTTGACTGCTGAAATTTGAAATATATGCCTCTATTCTCCAGGCAGGCTCCTGACTGCTGACGCTTGAAAAGTATTCCCTTGTTCTCCAGGTGGGCTCCTGACTGCAACAAAATAGACAAACAAAGAAAATTTCTGCCCCAGCTTGGTGGCTGAGTACAACATGTTATCAAGTATTAAAAATTGAAAGCTAAAATCTGAATTGTACTTCCCTTGGTCTCCATGTAGGCGCCTGATTGCTGAAGCTTGCAAAGTATTCCCTTGTTCTCCAGGTGGGCTCCTGATTGCTGAACTTGAAAAGTATTCCCTTGTTCTCCAGGTGGGCTCCTGACTGCACCAAAATAATCAAACAAAGAAAATTTCCTGCTCCAGTTTGGTGACTGGGCACATCATGTTATCAAGTATTAAAAATTAAAAGATATAATTTGAATTGTACTTCCCTTGTTCTCCTGGTGGGCTCCTGACTGCTGAAACTTGAAACGTATTCCCTTGTTCTCCAGGTGGGTTCCTGACTGCAACAAAATAAACAAACAAAGAAAATTTTCTGTCCCAGTTTACACTAGGAAGATTTGTGAGTTGTTAGCAAAATATAGATCACCTAAGCTATTGATGCAATGATAAGAGTAAAACTAAAGACTTGATTGGCATGTACGTCTCCTGTGAGTAAAACCATGTAACTTTGACTAGCAAATGCGTTTGCAAAAATAAAACCTAAATGAACCAAATTGGGAAGTGCGTCTCCTAAGGGTGAATTTAAATGACCAAGGCTAGGGAATGCGTCTCCTAGGGATGAAAACTTTAGTGACTAAAATTAGGAAGTGCGTCTCCTATGAATGAACTCAATATTTAGGAAGTGCGTCTCCTAAGGTGTAACCAGACCAGGAAGTGCATCTCCTAGGGCCGAACTTAAATGACTCAAACTAGGAAGTGCGTCTCCTAGGGGTAAATTTAAATGACCAAGACTAGGAAGTGCGTCTCCTAGGGGTGAAAACTTCAGTGACTAAACTAGGAAGTGCATCTCCTATGGACTCTTAATTCCTGAAAGACCCAGACTAGGAAGTGTGTCTCCTAAGAGTAAACTCTTAATTTAGGAAGTGCGTCTCCTAAACAGTATAACCTGAAAAAAACCTAGACTAGGAAGAGCGTCTCCCAGAGGTGAAACTTCAATGACTTAAACTAGGAAGAGCGTCTCCTATGAATGAACTATCAATTTAGGAAGTGCGTCTCCTTCAATGACTCAAACTAGGAAGTGCGTCTCCCAGAGGTGAAACTTCAATGACTTAAACTAGGAAGTGCGTCTCCTATGAATAAACTATCAACTTAGGAAGTGCGTCTCCTATGGGTGAAAATCAACATAGGAAGTGCGTCTCCTAGGGGTGATATCTCAATTTAGGAAGTGCATCTCCTACAGGTATATTCTGAAAGACCCAGACTAAGAAGTGCGTCTCCTAGGGTGATATCTCAATTTAGGAAGTGCGTCTCCTACAACTTGAAAAACATAGACTAGGAAGTGCGTCTCCTAGGGGTAATGTGTGATCTTCTCAATAGCTTTTGCGTAAGCAGAATTTGGGCATTACACTTGGAAATTTCAAGCTTCCAAGCGTAACTTCCGTCCCCGTTTCAGACAAAGAAAACTTGTGAGTTTAAACATGGTGGTTGGTTAGTGGCATTGACTTTGCGGCGATTGCTCCTTCACTTGCAATGATAACTTTTATTCACTTTGAAAGATGTTGCTTGCTTATTGACTAACCAATTTCTCCGTCACCCTTATCGCAGAAAATACCTCTTTTCCGTTTAGACCCAATACCCTCTATCTGTTGCATTGCTCATGAACTGTCATTTACTAAACCTTTGCATTTCACATGAATCCCAAAGCACGTCAATTTCCACCCACTTAGTGCGTATGTTCTTCTTTCTTGACTTAAACCACTGGCCTTGGCCTTGAGGTCTAATGCTCCTTCACTTGCCATGATAACTTTGCTTTCCGCTTGGAAGACCTTGCTTGTCACTGGTTAACCAACTTTTGTCAATCTTGCCACAGAAAATGCCTTTGATCCGTTCACCTAACACCCTACATCTTTTGCTTTGTTCATGAATTGATATGTCCCAAGCCTTTGTATTTTGCACGAATCCCAAAGCATGTTGATTGTTACTAACTCAGTGCGCTTGTTGTTTTTTCTTGACTTATGACACTTTGATGTACTAGCCAGATCCCGTTTTGTGCAATTGGAAAGCTGGTGGCAAATTTTGACATCATTTCTCACTTGTTATGACCGAATTGACTCGGGAAGGGGAAGTAAACAAGATAAAAGGAGAAGAGTAGAGGACAATGGAAAGAGATGATTCCTAACAAGAAACCTACAGAGTAGCAACCCATCGGATGTGGATACCGACTCTAACGACCTTGACATGCACCCGCAGCCTACTCTGTTTACCAAATCTGATGTTCGGTTCTTGTTGTACCTCTTCGCCGTGAAACTGGGCTTCAATTCTCCGCTTGCCCGATCTGAATCACAATCCTTTTTCGACTTGTGGTGCCCGTAGGCTTTCACCATCAAGCCTCTCTCATTTTGGTCTTTTTCTCAACTCACCATCGCCTTATGGTGCCCGTGAAGGTTTTCACCAATAAGACTCTCTCATTTTGATTTCTCTCAGCTTTCATCGCCTTGGGGTACTCGTGAAGGTTCTCATCAATAAGACACTATCATTCTTCATTTCCTTCGTTTGGACCGGAGTGTTGCCCCTGATATGATTCACCTCTACTCGCTTGACTTGGCATCTCTCGAAGATTGATCAGAAGGTCTTTCTTTGGACAGTAATGTGGGCTTTTGGATAGGGTTAGAAAGAAAGGGTATTAAAGGCTCAAAACAATTTCATCATGGGTTCAAAATTACAACTTTCGGAATCAGATTTCCCACAACAACCACAACTTCTGCCCCGATTTCTTCCTTGGGGACTTTGGACTTTTATTTCGGTGTGACTGAACCTCAGAGAGGGGCTGCCTACGTACCCTTTCGGGATCAAGTCAAACGTAGTTCAGGTCATAGAAATTACTTTGTTGTTGCGATCTTTTCTTCCCTTTCTTTTCATTTCTGTTCATTTCTTTCCTTTTCCTTCTCTTTTCTTTTCTTGTCTTTTTCTTTTCTCTTCTTCTTTTCTTTTCTTTTCTCTTGTTTTTTCTTTTCTTTTTTTTTCCTTTTCTCTTCTTTTTCTTTTCACTGTTTTCTCTTGTTTCTCCACTTTCTTCCCCAGCTCGGGCTTACGAGTTTTATTATTGATTCCGAAAGAGGGTTATGCAAGAAAATAACCGAGGCTCAAAGGGGTAACAAAGGATAAAGTGTTTGGATAGCAGAACAAAATGCTTTCGTCATTCCAATCTCCAAAACATGCCAAGTACAAACTACACAATTAAACAAATTGAGGAAAACATACGTAACATCTTTTGATTGCGCCAGAATTACTAACCATATCCGCACATTTGCCTTCTACATTTGTCAATTACCCAGCACCATTGGACAGCAATCTCGGTACCACGAACGGCCCCTGTAGACTTGGGGCAAACTTGCCTTTGGCTTCAAACCGGTATGGCATGACGCATTTCAACAGTATTTCTTTATGTCCCGTCTATCCCAGTTTCACACAATTTGGGCTCGAAGTGATCTCAAAATGCCTTTACGTATTGCCCTCAACTGTCCTTACATCTTCAACATTGTTTCATTGCTTCATTACTAAACTGACTTTTAAAAACCTAGGCCGAGAATTATGCGTGCATGTCATGTCACCAGAACCAGCATGAAAAGAATTGTNAGGTTTTCACCAATAAGACTCTTTCATTTTTTATTTCTCTCAGCTCCCGTCGCCTTACAGTGCCCGTGAGGGTTTTCACCAATAAGACTCTCTCATTTTCATTATTTTTCCTGCTTGTACCGGAGTGTTGCCCCTGCCATGAATCACCTCTACTTGCTCGACTTGGCATCTCTCGAAGACTGATCAGAAGGTCTTTCTTTGGACTGTAACGTGGGCTTTTGGATAGGGTTACAAAGAAAGGGTATCAAAGGCTCAAAATAATTCAAATGGGTTCAAAATTACAACTTTCGAAATCAGATTTCTTACAACAACCACAACTTCTGCCCCAATTTCTTGCTTGAGGACTTTTGGATTTTTATTTTGATGGGACCGAACCGTGAGGCTGCCAACGTATCCTTAAAAGGAATCAGGTCGAACGTAGTTCATGTCATAAAAGTTACATTGTTGTTGTGATTTCTCTTTTCTTTTTCTTTCTCTTTCTCTTCTTTTCTTTTCTTTCTTCCTTTTTCTCTTTTTTGTTGTTTTGTTGGTTTGTTTTTTTTTTCTTTTTTTTCTTTTTCTTTTTTCTTTTTTTTTTTTCTTTTTCTTTCTTTCTTTTTTCTTCTTCTTTTTTTTCTATTTCTTTTTCTTTTTCTTATTTTTTCCTTTTACTTTATTCTTTTCTACGTCTTTGTTTTTTCTTATTCTTTTGTCTTATTTGATTTCCGTAAAGTAGGGGTTATGTAAAGAAAAATTAAGATTAAGGCTCAAAGGGTAGCGAAGGATAAAGTGTTTAGATAGCAGAACAAAATGCTTTCGTCATTCCAATCTCCAAAACATGCCAAGTACAAAGTACACAATTAAACAAGCTGAGGAAAACATACGTAACATCTTTTGCTTGCACCAGAATTACTAACCTTATCCACACATTTGCCTTCTACATTTGTCAATTACCCAGCACCATTGGACAACAATCTCGGTACCACGAACGACCCCTGTAGACTTGGGGGAAAACTTGCCTTTGGTTTCAAGCCGATGTGGCATGATGCATTTCAACAATATTTCTTTATGTTCCTTCTGCCCCAGTTTTACACAATTTGGGCTCGAACTGATCTCAAAATCCCTCGACTGTCCTTGCATCTTCAACATTGTTTTATTGCTTCATTACTAAACTGACTTTTAAAAATCAGGCTGAGAATTATGCGTGCATGTCATGTCACCAGAACCAGCATGAAAAGAATTGTAAAAGGAAAAGAAAACTAAACGAAATGACTAGAAATGGCAGGAAACAGAGAATTTCATTAGACTGACGGTGAAAGGGTTTAAACAACAGAACAAACATACAAACCTAGACAACACCAAACAAGCTATTACAGCGAAGTAAAAAAATAGAAGGGTTTGGGTCACAAGACAATATCCGGATTACAACCCAGAAAATAACCCGGACAACAGAAGTGACAACAAAATAGGCCACCAGAACTCCACTCTAGCTAACCAAGAGTTGGAGCGTCTTTCCAATCACCAAACTCGACACCTTAGCCACTGGATTGCCCGTCAAAATTGCTGGGACCTTCACCAATTTCAATATCATTGACTTCATTCAACGAGTTTCCGAGAGGATTCTCGTACTCCCTGTCACCATGGATCTTCCCCACAAAATATGGATCATCATGTGCAAGCAAAGGATTCCGTGCAATGTTCTGAGTGGCACTGTCCTGGACCACAATTATCCCTTCCTGAATCATTCTTTCTATCTCTCTTTTCAAATCCCGGCAACTTTCGACATCGTGCCCCTGGGCATTGGAATGGTATCCACATCATTTAGAAGGGTCAAAGATTCTTGCACGCTTGTCCACATGATTCGGAGGAATGGGTGCAATCAGGTTATATTGCCTTAGCTTCTCAAACAAGTCTGCATATGACTCTCCCAAGGGGGTGAAAGTTTATTGCTTCTGCGCCCTCTCTTGCTTGAAATTTTGGCTGGCCCGCAAACCTGCTCCAGGGGAATTCTTGTAGGCTCTTAGGGGTGGGTAAGCATTTTGTGGAGCCGGGTACCGGAAAAGTGGTGTATGATTCTGGGAGTTATGTAGAGAGAAGTAGCATTGGGAAGGGTCACCTAGCGTATAAGGATGTCCACGGGGACGATGTCGGGGCCGGGAGTGTTGATCAGGAAAACCCATCGGATCACCTTTTTTGCTTCCCCTTCCCCCACCCAAGCTTGCTGGGATATTTGGAATGTCTTTCGAGCAACTCATGAGCTTGCCTGACTTGATTCCCTCTTCTACTAGCTCCCCCATTCTTAACACCTCATCGTGAGCAACCTCGGAGGGATAATATTGGGCGTTATGAGCTTTGGGCGGGTGTTCATTGTTGAGAATTGTGGATGTGACCGGAGGGCTCTTTTGGGAAAAGATAGTTGGACGACGAGTGATGGAGCTACTAGGGTGGCTAGGAAAGCTGTGATAAGCGGGTAAGTATGGAGAGGGTGGGGGATCGCCTGGCGTCATGTCCGGAGTTTGGGTAAGGACAGTGTCTACGAGGCTGGGTGGTGGCGGGGGTGGTGCCTTCTCAGTTATCCATGCCCGATACATATCTGCCACATGTTGTCTCAATATCTTTACCTTTTCTACCAACCCGTTGTCCTGTTCAACCAGTTGCTTTCGGGCACCGGTAGCAACCCACTCAGTTCTATTATTGTTTGCCATTGCCTTTGTCCTTGTGTTGTAAAGAAGAGTTACCACTTTAAAACCACAAACCAACCATCTCTCTGGAATGACATGACAAAATTAAACCATCACGTTAGCGTTAGGGCATTTAACATATTGGTACCCGCACATTTGGAGAATGAATGCACCTAGGCAGTTAACAGTTCTTATTATGCTTTTGCTTGGATTGCATGCGTCATCCCGGCTTTATTTACCAAGCCTTTCCTTTAATCCTCCCTCGTGTTTTCCGTTGTTTGTTTCTTGCCTTTCCCTCTTTTGCTTTTCTCTCTTATTTCTCCTTCTTTTTCTTTTGCCTTGGTTTTTCCTTGTTCCTATTCGCTCCGTTCCTCAAAATTGTTTTTCCGCTCTTTTCTTTCCTTTTCTCTTGCTCCCTTTTATTTTCTCTTGTTTGCCTTTGTTTGGTTTCTTATTTTCTTTTTATTTTTCTTTCCTTTCTTGTTTTTCACCTCTTTCCTTTCATTCTTTTATTGTTTTTTTTCCTTTTTTTCATTTAGTTATGGTCGAATCCTATGGAGATTGCCTACGTATCACGACCCCGCGTGAATCAGACCGAGCGTAGTTCTTGCAGAATAAATGTAAAGTAGAAGCAAAATATTTTTTTGGGATTTTCAATTTTATTGATAGCAAATACGTCTAATACAAAGACTCAAAACTGACAGATTAAACAGACTCTAATGCAGAAAAGAACTACAGACTCCACCATCCCTATTCCATTTTAAACGAAAACACAGACTCAATCAACTGACTGACTTTTAACGAAAAGGAAATACAGACTCCAGTAGAAAAGAAAATACAGACTCAAATGACAAACTCTAGTAGAAAAGGAAATATAGACTCAAAGGATAATCATGAATACATTAAAGCTCCTGGTGCCCGCGGGACATCGTTCAGTCTCGCCGCGGGCCTATATGCAAGTTCCCCTTATTTTGAATCGTGCTCATCCTGCACATTTATTAAGGTGATTTAATCACTTATTTTGACCTAAAAGGAAAAAAAAACATGACACTATTTTTGTTCAGATTTCCAATTTTAAAACAAACGGCCGGTTTTGCAGTTACGGCCTTTCAGCACTTCGGGGAGAAGATTTTAAGGCTGTGCCTGCTAACCGTTGAGACTGACCTAGGGTGGCTGTTCTTGCAAAAACAGCCTTCCGGCGCCCCTTTTGGGGACATTCGACTTATTTTAAACAAGAATGGCGGCACCCGACTTATTCATGACGAAATTAAAAAATTTGGCATTTTTGGCTATTTTTGAAAAGGGGAGGTTGGACCCGATGAGGGTTGCCTACGTATCTCACATCCGGTGAGAATCAAACCTGCGTAGTTCGGGAAGAATAAATCTAACTATTTTTGAAAACAAGACTCTTTTTGTTTTTGTTGGCAAATACACTATTTCTGAAAGCAAGATTCCTTTTTTTTTTGTTATTTCCTTTTTAGTGGCAAATAAACAAACTAATTTAAAAATAAAACTCTTTTTTTTCTTTTCCATTGGCAAACAAAACAAACTAAAAAAAAACACTTTTCTTCTTTTTTCTTTTATTTTCTCAAAAATCCGGCAGCATTTCGGCACTATTTGGACATTGGTTTTTCTAATATTGGGTAATTAACTCTCCACACTGCTATGTTCTCATTTTCTCTTTTTGTTTTTCCAATTTTTTTCCAGATATTCAAAGCCGGTCAGCATGCGAGTCCAAAACAGATAAATGTACAAGTAGGATGCATCAGGATGGTCCATTATTTCGGGTACACCTGTCCTAGACGGACCCAACCCCTGTGTTGAGTCCCCTAAGTCAAAATGCACGTGATGCAAATAAGCGTTCCTACTAGGGATCCGGCATGAGATCAAGTTATTCTAGGTTCAAAACCTGGGTATAGGTTCTAGACTGTGTACCCGAGCGGACAACTCTATTCGAGGAGGGGGCTGCGTACCGGGAACCAAAAGGCCATCCGGCTTAGTAACTTGTCCGGCCTCTTTCTTATTTTAAGGTATGACACTAACAGAATAGGGATTCTCCACCAGTGAGCACATCCCTGGAGGTGAGAAGAGAAGGGTTTCGGCACAGTTTATATACAGTTCAGATAATATCAAAGCGGTAAAGCATTTAGCACATTAGGTCCAAACATGTAGTAAAATCAGATAACAGATAAAGCCAAATACAACAATATATCTAAGCTCGAATTCTGAACCCTGAACCGAAGTTCTGGGTTCTTGTCCCCAGCAGAGTCGCCAGAGCTGTCACACCTCCTTTTTCCTACACCCGCAAGGGTGTAAAGGAGTTTTTCCACTTAAAGGACAATCGAAACGGGATTCATTTTATTAAAAGACTCAAAGTCGCCACTTGGGAGATTTATGGTGTCCCAAGTCACCGGTTTGAATCCTGAATCGAGGAAAGGGTTTGACTCTGTTTTACAGTCTGCGAACCAGAAATCCGGGTAAGGAATTCTGTTAACCCGGGAGAAGGGGTTAGGCACTCCCGAGTTCCGTGGTTCTAGCACGGTCGCTCAACTGTCATATTTGGCTTATTTATCTGATTCCAAAACATGTTTTAGCTTATGCTTTTTAACTTTGAACCGCTTTTATTATTATTATTTTAAGAGAATTGCAACGTCGTGAAAACACATCTCGAACCGCGTCACATAAATGCACCCGCAATTTTTGACACATTTCGACTTCGTTGGGATTTGGATTTGGGTCACATAAATGTGCACCCGTATTTAGGAAGGTAAAATTATTTAAAATACGCGCCTAAAGTAGCTAGCGTGTTATTATCTTTGGGGAAAGCCGTGAAATTCGCTAAACGGCCCATCCCAAATTCTAAGTATTGTTGTATAAACATCTATCGAGGGCCCTGCAATTTGTTTGTTTTGTTTGGCGAGGCTCATCTCACTTTATTAATTAAAGGCCAACCTACAAGCAATCTATCATTTTTTTATTGAATTTGTCTCTAAAAGGACCTAGTTAATTACTGGTCTAATGTAAATCAAGTGATAATTCTGCACCAAATGTAAACCATTGGGCTCCGAGATAAGCCCCAAAAGAACAATTGCAATCCAAGTTTACATAAAAGACTGGCCAATCATAGGCCTGGACCCAGGCCCAAACACACAAGGAAATCAAAACTGGACCTGGGCCGCGCGTTAGGGCACTGAGGCCCAAACTACTTGAAAATAGGCTGCTGAGCTCTGATCTTTAAACCAAACAAAACCTCAATTCAATTAAGACAAATACCTACTGAAATTATTTCAAGTTGTTTTAAGTATGTTCAATAAATTTGTAATAAGGAAAAGTGAGGCACACCTACTCGAATCAAGGGAATACTGATGGTTTGATTCCAATTTCGTGCTCAGATTATGTATAAACGCATTACTACAACATTCAGAAGGCAATGATTAAACCTACGTAATTACTAACTAAATTGGAACATCAAATTCCAAACAAACAGACTTAACAAATTAAACGCTATTTTTCGATTTCAAAGTCAGAACACTAAAATTGAACTGAAGCTTCCTGTGTTAAATATAGGCTAACGTTTCCTGTGCATTTAGTATTTGAATCTAAAACCAGTTTCCAATTCTTATCACTTTGAGCCTTCAAACTACTGATGCTGTGTACACTAGCACAAATCAACAATAACTACACAAATGCCTTCACAGGCTACTGATAAACAGACCAATGTCAAATATAATCTATACAGTCCCACTACAGTCCATTAATACAATTGAAACATTGCTCAGACAAGCAGTTTAACAGTCCAGGTGCAAACAGATGTTCCTCATCGTTTAACTTCAGAATAAGTTTCTACATGTGGATATAATCCTCAGCATCACTTGAGCATAAGAATATACCTGGAGATTGGAATAGAAATGAAGAAATAGACAGTCACCTAAGACAATAGCAAGCAACAACTCACAACCAAGGCAGCTGAATAAATTATAATTCCCAGAAATACCACAGCAACTCAGAAACAGCTTGTAGAAGAATAAACACCAAAAAGCGAACAAAACCAGATGAGACTGGACCAAACTAAACTCAAAATCAACCAGAATTCCCTGAACTTGAACCAAACGAGATCTAGGAGGCACTCAAACCATTTTTAACCTTCTGTTCAGCTGAAAACTTGATCTACAGCTGAAAATCAAACTTAAATTAAGAGACCTCCAATGGAACAGTTTTTTTATGGGGGTCTTTATTGTTTTTTTTTTTGGTTTTTGGTTTTTGAAGAACTAGATCTAGGCTTTTTCTTCAGATTTGGTTTTGAAGTTTTTTTCAATTCAAAATTCAGATCTAGGAACTTGTAGGGATTTTTGGGGGGAATTTTTAGGTGTTCAAAACTTGTTCTCTAAGGCATTGGTATGCCTTTTTATAGGCAAAATGAGGGCAACTCTCAGATTTTCAGCTTTCTTTTTAGTCCCTATTTTATTTTCACAAATAGTCCTTTACTTATTGACTTGTTCCTCAAGTTAATACACCAAAATTACTGAAATTACACTACAGTCTTACTTTGGAAGGTCCTAGAAGCTTCTAGTTTGAACTACAACATTCTAACCCCTTTTAAGTGCCCAAAATACCCCCTGGATACCCCTGAAACTACTAACCTAGGCAAAACTAAACCTCCAACCCTGATAATTGGTCAAGGATTGACCATGGTTAAGCAAAGATCTACCATACTCAGCTATATCCCTCAAATAGATAAACTACTAATTAAACTAGACACTGAAACAACAAAATAAAGATCAAACATTGATTAAATAGGGTTACCTAGAGAATTGAAGCCTACACTTAGTAGAAACACCGAATTGAAACAATGGCATTCATCGAAACCAAATTAAGCTAATCAAAAATCAAAATCAAAATTAACTAATCATTGAAACAATCACTAGTCAATAACCAGATATGAAAAACTAACCTATTATGAATTAAATCTAATCTAATACGAACAGACACAAACTAATTAAAACCTACAGAAACATACATGAATGAAGTAAACAGAGTTTAAACTAATTTTAAGATTCAGATAATAAAAGAAGAAGAAAAATAAAAATAAACAAAAAACTTCCTCATGCCAGTTTGAACCAACTGAACTCCGATTCGAGCCCCGGAATGATGTACACGCGTGTTCTTTAGTAAAAACAAGCGAATACATTATCTCGAGACCTGACTCGAGCTCCAGACTCAGGAGATTGGGAAGGTTCGAGGAACTCAGATCTCTAGGGTTCTGCCCCCTTTTTAAAATTGAAATTCGAAGCATCGGAGGGGGATTCGAGCAAAGACAGACAGAGATTTGAGAGGAGGGAGGCTAAGAGAACCTAGGGTGTTATTTTGAAGCGGTTTGGGGAGTAACGCCGCCGTGCACGGCAGTGGCGGCGCTAGGGTTTGGGTTATTTGGGACGTTTGATTGGGATTCGAGGGCAACCAATACTAGATATGGAAAGAGGAGGACGAGGAGAGATTGGGGTGTTAATTTTGGGGTTCATCGGAGAATCGCCGCCGGCGGAGGCGATTTTCGGCCGGCGGCGGACGGTGGAGGACGGTGGAGAAGTGGTGGTGCTACGCCGGCGTTACATGGAAGAGAATGGGAGGTGGTGAAAGGGGGGGGTACGGGGTTATTAGGGACATATATATATATATATATATATATTAAGAACCATCAGTTCCTGACCGTTAGATCAAATAACTTAGACGGTCAGGATTGATTGCAAGTAGGAAACGACGTCGGTTGGGGTCGTGGTAGT
>NW_017672165.1:38653-61965 GCF_001879085.1 Nicotiana attenuata | reverse complement strand
AAAGCTATTCAAGAGTTACCACCACCCAAAAGCAAAAAGGACGTGATGAGCTTCTTGGGACGACTCAACTACATCAGTCGATTCATAGCACAGTCCACCGTAATATGTGAACCCATCTTCAAGATGGTGAGGAAGGATGCCGAGATAAGTTGGACCGAGGATTGTCAGAAAGCTTTTGACAAGATCAAGGAATACCTGTCCACACCACCTGTTCTGGTCCCGCCTGAACCAGGACGACCTTTGCTACTTTATCTATCCGTATTAGATGGAGCCTTTGGATGTGTTTTAGGACAACATGATGAGACAAGAAGAAAGGAGCAAGCCATATATTACATGAGTAAGAAATTCACACCTTATGAAGCACGGTATTCTCTTCTTGAGCGCACTTGCTGTGCTTTGACCTGGACAGCCCAGAAGTTGAGGCATTATTTCTGTGCCTACACTACGTACCTCATATCCAGGATGGATCCTTTGAAGTACATATTTCAGAAGCCCATGTCTACGGGGAAGTTGGCTAAATGGCAGATACTACTGAGTGAGTTCGACATCATCTATGTAACTCAAAAGGCAGTCAAGGGACAGGCATTGGCAGATCACCTCGCTGAAAATCCGGTGGGAGGAGGATACGAACCCTTGAAAATGTATTTTCCTGATAAAGAAGTATCATTCGTAGGAGAAGACATTACCAAAGCATATGACGGTTGGAGGATGTTCTTTGATGGAGCCGCAAATTTCAAAGGAGTAGGCGTTGGAGCAGTTTTGGTATCAGAAACAGGTCAACATTATCCCGTATATGCTAAACTCAGATTTCCATGCACCAAAAACATGGCAGAATATGAAGCCTGCATACTAGGGCTCAACATGGCAATCGACATGAATATTCAAGAGCTGCTGGCAATCGGTGATTTAAATTTGCTTGTGCACCAAGTATAAGGAGAATGGGCTACCAAGAATTCCAAGATATTGCCATATCTGCACCATGTGCAGGAATTGAAAAGGAGGTTCACGAAGATAGAATTCCGACATGTGCCTAGAATTCAGAATGAGTTCGCCGATGCATTAGCCACTTTGTCATCAATGATACAACATCCAGATAAGAACTATATTGATCCCATTCCAGTGAGGATCCATAGTCAGCCAGCATATTGTGCTCATGTCGAGGAAGAAGCAGATGGAAAACCTTGGTTCCATGACATCAAGGAGTACTTATCAAAAGGAAAATACCCGGAGCATGCAAATCACATTCAGAAACGCACGCTCCGGAGATTGTCAAATCACTTCTTCCACAGCGGAGGGAACTTGTACAGAAGAACTCCGGATTAAGGAAGCTTCTAAGCTACTAGAGGATGTGCATGCTGGGACATGTGGCCCGCACATGAATGGTTTCGTTCTAGCCAAGAAAATACTCAGGGCAGGTTACTTTTGGATGACCATGGAGACGGATTGTGTCCAGTACGTCCGCAAATGCTTTCAATGTCAGGTGCATGCCGACATGATAAAGGCGCCGCCAAACGAGCTCAATACAACAAGCTCACCTTGGCAATTCACCGCCTGGGGAATGGATGTTTTCGGTCCGATTGAGCCCACTGCTTCGAACGGACACCGGTTTATTCTGGTAGCCATTGATTACTTCACAAAATGGGTAGAAGTTGCATCTTACAAAGCTGTAACCAAGAAACTCGTCGCAGATTTTGTCAAGGATCGTATTGTTTGCCGATTCGGAGTTCCTGAGTCCATTATTACTGACAATGCCGCCAACCTCAACAGTGATCTGACGAAAGCTATATGTGAAACTTTCAAAATCAAGCACAAGAATTCCACCGCCTACATACCTCAGATGAATGGAGCCGTAGAAGCCACCAACAAAAACATTTAAGAAGATACTAAGGAAAATGGTGGAAAATCACAAGCCATGCATGAGAAGTTACCCTTTGCTTTGTTAGGGTACCGCACCACAGTTCGCACGTCAACCAGGGCAACCCCCTATATGCTGGTTTATGGTACCGAGGCTGTCATCCCAGCCGAGGTAGAGCTTCCTTCTTTAAGAGTTATACAGGAAGCTGAACTCAGCGATGCGGAATGGGCAAGGAGCCGCTATGAACAATTGGCCCTTATCGATGGAAAGAGAATGAATGCAGTATGTCACGACCAACTTTATCAGAAAAGAATGTCCAGAGCTATCAACAAAAGAGTCAAACCGAGACAGTTCGCTCCAGGACAGTTGGTATTGAAGAAAATCTTCCCGCATCAAGATGAAGCCAAAGGGAAATTCTCTTCCAACTGGCAAGGTCCGTACATGGTTCACAGGGTTCTGACAGGAGGAGCACTCATACTTGCAGAAATGGACGGAGAAATCTGGCCAAAACCAATCAATTCAGACGCAGTCAAGAGATACTATGCCTAGATTATTTCACATTTCTTTTCTGATGTAATTGAACTACGCTTGACCTGATTCCCGTTTAAGAGGGGATACGTAGGCAGCCTTATGGGTTCGGTCATATCATAATAAAATTTTCATTTCCCCAAAAATCAGAAACTGGGGCAGAATTTTGAGGAGGGTCCTCAAAATTCTGAAGCAAGTCCAGCCAGCGCCATCACATGCCAGGAAGTCAGCAGTCAGTCTAGAATTGGGGCAGATTTTTGAGAAGTATTCTCAAAATTTCGAAGAAGATTCAGCAGGGTCAGCCATCCGCAAACAGTTAATGTCATCTACCAAACTGCGGCAGAATATTGAGGAGGACCCTTAAAATTCCAACATAAGAAAGCTGCAATGCCCTTGAAATGTGTCATAGTCACTAGTTCATCAAAAATTACTTAATATATCAACGCGCTTCCAAAATGATTCTATTTTATCAATGAATGCATATTTTTTCCGAAAATTCTATGTTTTTCATAACGGTCAGACGCTACCTAGGAAACTCGAAGAGGGGCTTCCAGAGCAGAGCAGAGCAAGGCCGGCAGGCGAAGCAAGAACCAACCTCCCCTCATAAAACTTACGATTTTTCTTTAAGCGCAGGCACATTTGACGTAACGGTAGCATTCGCGAAGCATGTTTACACAAAGCAAATTCACCATCCATCCGGCCATCAAACATTGAATATATCCTAGCTAAGACATACTCTATCCTTATCAGCTATTTTCTTTTTGCATGAGTCTAATATCTGACTCCATATTTGCACGAGTCTAAGCCCTGACTCCATATTTGCATGAGTCTAATATCTGACTCCATATTTGCACGAGTCTAAGCCCTGACTCCATATTTGTATGAGTCAAATCTCTGACTCCATATTTGCATGAGTCTAATCTCTGACTCCATATTTGCATGAGTCTAAGCCCTAACTCCACAGTTGCATGAGTCTAATCTCTGACTCCATATTTGCACGAGTCTAAGCCCTGACTCTATATTTGCATGAGTCTAATCTCTGACTCCATATTTGCATGAGTCTAAGCCCTGACTCCATATTTGCATGAGTCTAATCTCTGACTCCATATTTTCATGAGTCTAATCTCTGACTCCATATTTGCATGAGTCTAAGCCCTGACTCCACATTTTCATGAGTCTAAGCCCTGACTCCATATTTTCATGAGTCTAAGCTCTGCCTTCCATTCACATGGGGCTAAGCCCTGTCCCGAATCTTGTACGAGGTTAAGCTCTACCTCCATTTTGCATAAGGCTAAGCACTGCCTTCTCCTTGCATGAGTGTAATCCTTGACTCCATATTTGCGTGAGGCTGATCCTTGCCTCCATACCTGCATGAGTCTAAGCCCTGACTCCACGTTTGCATGAGGCTAAGCTCTGCCTCCATTTTTGCATAAGGGTAATCCCTGCCTCCCCGCTTGCACGGGACTAAGCACTGTCCCTCGTTGCACCAATATTGCTCTATTTTCTACTACTATCTACCTGCTTTTCAATCGGGCTAAGCTCTGCCCTCTACTTCGCAAGATTAAACCTTGTCTCGTTACATCATATTTTTGCATATCATGGGCTGAAACATCGCCAATCTGTCCAAAGGCTTCATAGTCTAAAGGCACCACCCTCATAGCCGGAAGACACCATGCCATGGCCTGAGGATCCCCCAAATTTGCATAACACTCATTCAAAGGCATCATGGTTCGGAGGCACCATTTTCATGGCCCGAGAACATCATTTCATGGCCTGCGAATCCCTCATTAAACAATTCATGGCCCAGGACGTCATGGTCCAAGGACGTCATCTTTAACCGTCCGAAGACAACCTTCATGGTCCCAAGGGAATCTGCATCATGTTTAAATTTTTGCAAATACGTTTGTAGCATCTTTTATCTGCAGGTAACCAGCAAACAACCGCTATCCTAGCAGGAGTAATCTCGCTCCAGTTCCCTCTAACCGTCCCGAGCCTTAACCGCTCATTGTAGCTGCTTCCACATCTCATGTCCGTTCTTATAATAGTTTCATCGGCATACTCCACAGGTGAATCCAGAACTACACATGGACTGATTCCTGTAAAACCAGGGATATGTAGGCAACTCGGAAACCGGAGCTCGGCCTATGTCTGTCAAAGCATCCCATCCGGTCAAAATTGGCCATCATTTTCTTTACCCGAAAACTCTTTCATCCTTCCCGGGTAAAGAGGGGCAGCTGTTGATACCCAATTTTCCCTATATATTTTAAATATGCATAACCTTCAAAATAGCATATATATGCATATATAAGCATGCACAAGGCTTTTATTATTTTCATAATTTTAAGGGTTTAAATTGATTTATTTTTTTCCTTTTATTCATAAAATCCCCAATAAATAATTTCCAAATTATTGTTATGATGATTTACTCATTTAATTTCTATACTTATGTCAAAATATGGCTAATATATTTTTATACATTTTTATAATTACATTTAGTATTTTTTAAGCTGAATTGCATATAATTGCAATGTTAGCCCATTTTAAGGAATAATTATATTTTATATGCATAAAATTGGTCCCTATATTTTTAAAATGTTAATCATGTATTTTAAATCATTTTGTCACCTTAAATTATTTTCCAGGAATTACCTACTATTTATTATAAATTAAAATAGGCAAAATTGGCTATTTAAATCATAGCCAAATTTGGCTTTCAATTGTAGCCCAAATTGGACCCATTCCCCAGCCCAATTTCCTATTAAATAACCCGACCCAGACCCTATAAACCCTTACCCAAACCCGAAACCCACCTACCCGGTTGAATCCTGACCGTTGATCTCCCAGATTAACGGTCCACACACGCCCTTTCCTTTTTAATTCCTAAACGACCCCCTAACCCTACTCATTTCCAAAACCCTGCCGCCTTGAAATCCCCTCTTCTCTCAAACACTCTCAACCTAACCCTAGCTTTCAACCGCCGACCTTCTTCTCCGGCCTTTTCCGGCGACCACCTTTCAACCGCAAGCCTCCAATGGGTCTCTCATCGCCTTGCTCATCATCTTTGAGGCCTTCAAGGGTCCTGGGCCATGCCGATTTGGACCTAGGGTTTCTGTTTCTGTCATTCGTGGCTTCTCTGGTGTGATTTTGGGCAAAATCGCACCATATATGTTACGATTTATGGAGTTTTGCAACAGGTTCTCTCGTTTCTATTTGGGGTTTCCTTTTGAAACCCTAACTCTCGTTTGAATCTCTTAGATCTGTGTTATTTTTAATGCTTTAAGTCTATTTCTTCCTATTATTTGTACTATTCTCGAACTTCTTCTGAAAGATCCTCAATTTTTACACCATTTTGCCTTCTTTAAAAAATTAGGGTTTTCTCGGAGTTCCTTCTATGCTTGTTTTAATCGATTTTCTTTATGATTAAACCTCTTTCATTACTTATTTGGACTGATCCTATGTTCCTACTATTTTTAACTCGACTCTGTTAAAAGCCCTAACTTTTAAGACCTTTCTTTGCTTTAGTTCTGTGTGTTAGCATGACTATTTGATTTTGTTAAGTTTGTGTTGGTTACCATGCTTCGTATGGGTTTTCTCCTGAGTCTTTAGCCTGCTTATGTCACTTCTGTATGATTGTGTTTGCTCATCTTTCGCTTCTTTCTGTCTATATGGCTGACCTTGCCTGTTTGCTACGCCTGTTCGTTCTTCTTTATTTATATGTTGAAGTGCAGAGTCATGACTCCCTTTTGATTGATTCTGATTTCCTTAATTCATGGTTTGATTGCAAGATTTTCTTTCAAAACCCTAAAGTTCTACTCGTCTGTTTAAATTGACTGATTCCGTTTCCTTATTTGCTGTGGTACTTCACTCTTACTGAATCCTTTCCTTAATTGGTATATTCTGTACTTAGACTTAGTCATATGCTCTATACTTTTACTATCCTTTATATGGTAAAAATCAGTCTTTCTCAACTGATTTTCTTTCCTTGATTATCCCTGTTGGTGTCCGTTTAAGATGTGATTCCTTGATTAAAGCGGAGTACTTGTATTAATTGGATTCTAATTGTGATTACTTCCATAATTGTGCTAAACCTTTACTTGTTACCTTATTTTCTGCCTATTTTCAAAACTATAAATGCCCTAAGTCTTTCTCATTAACAGAGACGAACACTTGGTTTTCAAAAACTACTCCTCTTACTAAAAATCTCTGCTTTCCCTCTCTCTTGTGCTACTTGCTACTATTAGCCGGCTGCAAGCCAAGGCTAATCATCTGTGCTCTTTGGTTCTTTCATTTTGCTTACTTCTACCTTCACTGGTATGTCGTGGTTTTGATTTAAAGCTGCTCCAACAACAATATGTTTCTCTTATTATTTCAGTTTCTTTTATTTCTAGCTTGCTTCTACTTGTGGTTTTGTTGTAAAATTTGTAGTTAAGTTACATTATCAGCATGCTACTATGTCTCCCCTTCCCTTTAGATCAATGTATTCCCTTATGTGTTTCAAAGCATGCCTTGACAGTTGTCTTTACTTCTTGTGTGCTTACCATCCTTTGAATCCCCAAATCCTTATCACCCCTTCTATATATTTGTATTTCTCCTGACTGGTGTGTGATTATGCCAGAGTCAACTATCTCTGAGCATGTCCAAACCAATCTTAAGATCTTTGCTGGTTTGTGCAGCCAAATATCTATGTATCCCCAACCCCTTGACCCATGTATGACTGTTGAATTCTGTAAACTAGCTGTGTGTGATCTTTTCTTAAGGTGTTTTATTTACTACTCCAACCTCTTTTCAAACATTCTTTGTTGCTTTACTAATTTCTTTCAAAACAGACTTTCCAATACAGTCTTTAATAACCCTTTTCAACTTGTGTCATGCACTCCCACTTTACTCTTAGTCAATAAGTTCTGCCCCCTCTAGTATGTGTACTGCCTTGGGATCCTCTTGAGAGCCCTCTGAACTCTAGCATACTGAGGTTGGCCTTCTTACACTGCACTGGTTCAATTCTTGGTTGCTAAGTCAAGGTGTAAGCATTGCCCGGAGTTCTTGAGGCCCTTAGGGAACTTTGATGCACCTAGACTCTAATTTGTCTATGGAATTGAGGTTTATGAGACCATTGGAGGCTTTGGGAAACTCGGGCCTAATTGAAAGGCTCCCTATAGAATAGCTTCTTGATTTTCTATTTTACTTATGTAATTCATTCATTGGCCTGTAATAATTTGTAAACAGATATTTGGGGCATTTAGTAAAAAGGGTGAGTAGATGTATACTTTATGGGGTAATATGTGTAGAAATCCTGCTCTTAGGATCTCACTTTTAAAATCTGTCTGCTTTACTCAATAGAAAACATGCTCATAGGGATTTATGCTTTTAAATCTGATTGCTTTGCCTAATAGAAATCATGTCTATAGGATATCACTTCTAATTTCGTTTGCATCAGTAAAAATCATGTTCCTATGGTTCTGCATTTTGTCATATTAAAAACCATGTTCATAGGCTCCAAACCATCATGTCTTAAATCAGTAGATGTCATGCCTATTGGACTCAACTCCGATTCAGTTTTAATAAGTCTTTCCGTATGNAAGCCTTTCCTTTATCCTCCTCGTGTTTTCCGTTGTTTGTTTCTTGCCTTTCCCTCTTTTGCTTTTCTCTCTTATTTCTCCTTCTTTTTCTTTTGCCTTGGTTTTTCCTTGTTCCTATTCGCTCCGTTCCTCAAAATTGTTTTTCCGCTCTTTTCTTTCCTTTTCTCTTGCTCCCTTTTATTTTCCCTCTTTTTTTTCCTTTCATGTTTTTCACCTCTTTCCTTTCATTCTTTTCTTGTTTTTCCTTTTTTTTTTCATTTAGTTACGGTCGAATCCTATGGAGATTGCCTACGTATCACTACCCCGCGTGAATTAGACCAAGCGTAGTTCTTGCAGAATAAATGTAAGGAAGAAGCAAAATATTTTTGGGATTTTTCAATTTTATTGATAGCAAATTCGTCTATTACAAAGACTCAAAACTGACAGATTAAACAACTAACAGACTCTAATGCAGAAAAGAACTACGAACTCCGCCATCCCTATTCTAGTTCAAACAAAAATACAGACTCAATCAACTGACTGACTTTTAACGAAAAGGAAATACAGACTTCAGTAGAAAAGGAAATACAGACTCAAATGACAAACTCTATTAGAAAAGAAAATACAGACTCAAAGGACAATCATGAATACATTAAAGCTCCTGGTGCCCGCGGGACATCGTTCGGTCTCGCCGCGGGCCTATATGCAAGTTCCCCTTGAAGTCTGTCCAGGTCACTCATTATCTGCTTCACCAATATCATCACTGATGCAAAGAAGGTGGTACGAGTCATAGTCTAACACACTTGGCATTTCCTAGTAATGGAGTGGGCAACGATTAAGATTCTCTCTCTGATTCTGCCTTTTTCTTGAAGCAACCGCCCTATCTGTTGGGCCCTAGCCTCCAAAGTTTGCTCGGCTACCTGGTTTTGTTCCTGGAGTTGTTGCAAGTCCATTTCTAATTGTGCCAATGCCGTGTAGCAGTGCTCTCTTTGAACTTTGAATTCTTTTGCCTGTTTGGTCATTCTGTTCTCTGCGACAATGACCTTTTTCTTTAATCCCGTGACCTCATTATCGTATTCGTCCTTCAACTGCTTAACCATGCGAGCCCGTTCTTCTGCGTTCTTAGCCAATTGTTTCCGAACCCCGGCTAATTCCCTTTCTGCTTTGTTGAGGTCAAAACTTTAGTCATTCACTTTTTGCCTTAGATTTTCTATAAGCTTTGCATCTTTGGCACTCCTGACGGGATTTTCGGCCACTAGCTTCATCTTTTGGATTTGGGCTCGTAAGGCTTCATTCTTTTTGGCCAATTTCTTTCTCTCACCCTCATCAGCCGCGGCTTGCACGTTGTTTTCAAACTGGAGGTCTTGGACCTGTTTTTCCAATGCTCCTATGCGGGCCCTGTATTCATTTTCTTTAGCTAACCAAGCCCACTGTTCTTGCGATGATTCAGCAAAATCCTGGAGGTGAGGTCTTTTAGCCGGCCTCCCAAATGTAACTTCCCTTCTATACCAGGCATGGTACTCAGGTGATACTTCTCCTTCAGATCGATCCCGCACACAGGTATTCGCCGCCAAGTATTGACATTCGCTCCAAACCTGGCGAACCTTTGCTTCAGGAAACTGTCCATCAGGACCAATCTCAATCACTTGGATGCTAAGATCGTCGTCTTTCGGCACTATCTGGCATCTCCCGAGTTGCCTTAAAACCCGATACGGAGCATAAGGCTGAATGCTCTTAAGACCCATCAAAAGGAAGTGCGGCCCCGTTGCTGGCATATATATGATTTCATCAACAGGCAACCATCCAAATGTCCACTCTATTTGACTAGCAGTGAGGGACCAAAAGTATGATCTCCAGCCCGTGAATCCCTCGGGCAAGCTGATCCCCTTAATCCTTGTGTAAAACTCCTCTATACATGTTTTCTTTGTAGACCCATAACTCAGGAACTGAGGACGATGGCACAAGTGTTCGGTCATCCACATTTGCAACAATAGATTGCACCACTCAGAAGTCTCCTCCGGCTTTGCAGGCTGTAAGAGCGCGGAAGATTTCGGCTAATATCATGGGCGCAAGAGTGCTTTTGGCTTGAGTGAGTAGAGTGCTGACGACCCCGGCTATTTTTATGTCAATGTTTCCGTCTTTCCTTGGAAATACCACAAGCCCCAGAAAAACCACCATAAAAGCAAAACGTCTGTGTTCTTCCCATTTTTGGCGGTTTCCTTTGCTACATATCTTGTTTTCCGGGTTGTTGAACCCTCCTATGTGGCCATATCTGTGGTATATGAAGTGTGGAGTACAAAAGCCGTTCGCCAAATCTGCGTTGTGGACCGTCCTGCTTATCTTCAGTGAGTCTAAGAATCTGTGCACAGCTACAGTTCTCGGGGCAACCAAGTACTTATGTCTTAAAGGAACCTCATCATTTCCGATGTAGCCAGCTATTTCTTCTAAGGTCGGGGTAAGTTCAAAGTCCGAAAAATGGAACACGTTGTGTGCCGGGTCCCAGCATGTGACCAATGCTCTGATAATGTCTCCCCGAGGCACAATCTCCAACAAACCGGTAAGCCCTTTCAAATATTTTTTGACTTCATCTTGCCCTTCTCCTCCTAGGTCGTTCCACCACAGACGCAACTCCAAAGGGATTTTATGCATGATTGAAAAAGGTTCATTTTGAGTCGTGCTCATCCTGCACATTTATTAAGGTGATTTAATCACTTATTTTGACCTAAAAAGGAAAAATGACACTATTTTTTTTCAAATTTCCAATTTAAAACAAACGGCCGGTTTTGCAGTTACGGCCTTTCAGCACTTCGGGGAGAAGATTTTAAGGCTGTGCCTGCTAACCGTTGAAACTGACTCAGGGTGGCTGTTCTTGCAAAAACAGCCTTCCGGCGCCCTTTTTGGGGACATTCGGCTTATTTTAAACAAGAATGGCGGCACCCGACTTATTCATGACGAAATTAAAAAATTTGGCATTTTTGGCTATTTTTGAAAAGGGGAGGTTGGACCCGATGAGGGTTGCCTACGTATCTCACATCCGGTGAGAATCAAACCTGCGTAGTTCGGGCAAATAAACCTAACTATTTTTGAAAACAAGACTCTTTTTGTTTTTGTTGGCAAATACACTATTTCTGAAAGCAAGATTCTTTTTTATATTTTCTTTTTCAGTGGCAAATAAACAAACTAATTTGAAAATAAAACTCTTTTTTTTTTTTTTTTTCCATTGGTAAACAAAACAAACTAAAAAACTTTTCTTCTTTTTCTTTCATTTTCTCAAAAATCCGGCAGCATTTCGGCACTACTTGGACATTGGTTTTTCTAATATAGGTAATTAACTCTCTACACTGCTATTTTCTCTTTTCCCCTTTTTGTTTTTCCAATTTTCCCAGATATTCAAAGACGGTCAGCATGCGAGTCCAAAACAGATAAATGCACAAGTAGGATGCATCAGGATGGTCCATTATTCCGGGTACACCTGTCCTAGACGGACCCAACCCCTGTGTTGAGTCCCCTAAGTCAAAATGCACGTGATGCAGATAAGCGTTCCTACTAGGGATCCGGCATGAAGTCAAGTTCTTCTAGGTTCAAAACCTGGGTATGTGTTCTAGACTGTGTACCCGAGCGGACAACTCGAGTCGAGGAGGGGGCTACGTACCGGGAACCAAAAGGCCATCCGGCTTAGTAACTTGTCCGGCCTCTTTCTTATTTTAAGGTATGACACTAACAGAATAGGGAGTCTCCACCAGTTAGCACATCCCCGGAGGTGAGAAGAGAAGGGTTTCGGCACAGTTTACATACAGTTCAGATAATATCAAAGCGGTAAAGCATCTAGCACATTTAGCATGAAACATGTAGGAAAATCAGATAAAGCCAAACAAAACAATTATTCTAAGCTCGAATTCTTAAACCCTGAACCGAAGTTCTAGGTTTGACTCCCCAGCAGAGTCGCCAGAGCTGTCACACATCCTTTTTTCCTATACCCCCGTAAAGGGTATAATAAAGGGAGTTTTTCCAATTAAAGGACAATCGAAATAGGATTCATCTATTAAGATATTCAGAGTCACCACTTGGGAGATTTATGGTGTCCCAAGTCACCGGTTTGAATCCCGAATCGAGGAAAGGGTTTGACTTTATTTAATAGTCCGCGAACCAGAAATCCGAGTAAGGAATTCTGTTAACTCGGGAGAAGGTACTAGGCATTCCCGAGTTCCGTGGTTCTAGCACGGTCGCTCAACTGTCATATTCGGGTTAATTATCTGATTTTAAACAATTATGAACCTATGTGCAAATTTTAACATTAACCGCTTTTATTTATTTTTTAGAGAAAATTGCAACGTTATTAAAACACGTCTCGAACCGCGTCACATAAATGCACCCGTGATTTTTGACATATTTTAATACCGTTGAGATTTGGATGTGGGTCACATAAATGCGCACCCGAATTTAGGAAAGTAATATTATTAAACACGCGCCTAAAGCAAATACGCGTTTGCACTTTGCGAGGGCCATGGAATTTGCTAAATGGCACGCCTCGGAATCTAAGGATCAATTCAAAATTAAATAAAGCGAGGGCCATGCAATTGTCATGTTTGTTGGCACGGCACGCCTCCAATTATAATCACGAATTACAACATGGCTAGTAGCATAATCTAGATCTAAATTTAAGAAAAAAAAAAGAAGACATGAATTGAGACATTCCAACATGGCCTAATGAAGGAAATAGCATCACTGAAACAGCCTCCCAAAAAGCTATCTCGTCCACTCCTAATCACAAGTAACAAGCTAATTTGATTATACTGCTCCATTCCAACATTCAAACAACTCCGAGTAAGCACAAAGAATGCATTTCAACCTAAAGTGATCAACTAATTAACAGCAAAATCACTACACCAAACAAGGAATTTGAGCCTTCTTTTCAGCATAAGCTCATTACACCACGTAAAGTCATAAGAACCTCCAAATCTTGACAAGAACAACCATTAATCAAAATACGAACTTAGCAAAAGATTAATTCAAAACACAGTGGCATCTGTCATTGATGAAACAGAGAGCAATAAGTCACTCGTACTTGCATATTAATTCAACAGTTTAACACACCATGATCAAAAGATTTAAACAAAGAGAATCGCCACTCTAGCTCAAATGAGCCTACTGCATATAACCATATGAATCCTTATTAACAAACATAGGGCAACAGCTAACCAACAAAACTATCAAAAACCAAGCCGAACACATATAAGAACACGAACTACTAGTAATCAAGGCTGCTGCAAGCCAACAGTGCAGAAATTTACACTCAAAGTTGTGCAAATAGACTGCCTGGGCAGTGCAAACGGGGCAGATTTTCATGCTGAAACAAGCAAGAACAACTGCTGATCTTCCAACATAATGAGCCTCAAAGAGCAAATATGATCAAGGATAACCTCAACAACTTCAAACCAACAGAACATAGGGACTGTTCATGAAGCAAAGAAAAGGAGACTATTCAGCGATTCATGTCGAACTTGTCGAGACTAAACAGTAGGTACGAGCAACATGTCACATATAGCAAATGAAACAACAGGAACCAAAAGCTTAAATCAATCGACTCTTAGCTAACTCATCACTAATATCCAATCCACACAAGGGGTCAAGCGGCAAATAACGGAGTCATATGAATCAAGTGGTAGCAAAGATGGAATCGAAGAAAGATGCAATTTGAAGGACGATCCCTTTAATCAAACAATGCAGAAACAGAAAGAAACTCAGCTCAAATGAACCTGCGCAAGGCAGGGCAGCCTTGGAAACATACATTCGAACGCAAAACTCATTCGAGATTGTTTGTTAAGCACACAGAAATTCATTCTATTCTCTTAAGATGTCATAGATACCAAAAAAAACCAGTCGACCACCCATAGTTCTTACCCATACTTCAAACAATCACAAGGAAAACAGAAAAAGAGAATTAAAATAAACAGATCAAAAGAACCACGAGATGAACCTGAATCGATAAACACTTGCGATTAACTTTGCTCGAACGTTGAATACAAGTAGAATCCAATAACTAACATCAGCAACCAACAACAGAAATGAGTAGGAATCAAAAGCTCGGACAGCGGCGAACTCAGCGACTTTCAATCGAACTCCATTTTTAAATGAACTCCAGCCCAGAGAGAAGATACGAAATATATTTTTTTTCTTTTTCTGAACAATAATCGAAGATGAAATCAAATTTTAAAGAAAAATGAGCATTTTTTGAATATGTATTTTTCTATGGTTCCCAAAAATCTAAAACAACACTAGAAAACTTAGAAGAAGAAGAATTCCTTTCTTTTTACTCACAGCCGTTTCTGCCAAAATCTCTCCGAAACTACTACCAACCCCCACCCCCCCCCCGAAAAATCCCAAAAATTCTCTAGTTATCAGGCAAACACCTGATGAATGAAGGGCTGGGATCCATTGCAATCGATCCCACGCTCCCCATTCATCCAGCATATGCCTTCTAGAGGCTTCTATCACGTGAGAAAGGGGTAGGGACGAGAGAATCTGTCAGAGGTCGTTACAAATATGGTGACGTGGTGGGATAAGGACGCGAAAGTGAAGTTGATTTCACTCGCCCGGAATTTTGCGAGCTTGAACGTAGACGTGGTAAAGAAGAGAGTGAACAGTAGTGGACTTGGGGATTTAGGGATTTAGGACTTTTGGGTCTCGTCCGTGTGTGTATTAGAGACAGATTGGGTTTGGAGAGTATCTGGGCCGGATGGGACGGGTTCTGGGTAAAAGTTTGTTTGGGCTGGGAGATTAATTCGAAGGCTGGCCCAAAAATACAAAATCCTCTTTCATTTTCACTTCAAAACAAATTTAACACAAATCCTTTTCCTTTTTTTTTCTTTTCATTTCTCAAAATTAATATAATTCCTAAATTAAATCTTAGAAGCTTTAACTCAATAATGTCACTAATTAAACCTAAATGATAGTTCACTCAATTAACTAGAAATAAATTAAAAGGAAAACTACTTAAATATAAAAGTTAAAATTAAAAGTGCAAATTACACCATTTTTTGTGATTTTCTATTTTTACAAAATAACTAAATTACTAAATAATTCGAGAAATGCAAAAATTAACCCCTAAATGCGCATGCAACATATATTTTTGTATTTTTACTAATTAAAGTGCACAAACCAAAAAACGCAAACAATTAACAGAGAATGCCACGAAAATCCACAAAAAGGCGAACACTGAAAGAAACTATTTTGTTTTGAATTTATGGGAGTAATTCATATAGGGCAAAAATCACGTGCTCACAGACGCCCCCTTTTTCCCTCCCTCCAAAGAGCGAGAAATCGGGTTTACAACATTTAGGAAAGACAACTCTATTCCCGTTTGGGATTGGGTTTTGGATTTGGAGAGTCGCCACCTAATGATTATAGTGCATTAGGACACTTTAAGAAAGAATTTGAGATGAAAAACCAGAGTTCGGGTAAGGGCTAGAAATTATCTCGAGTGGAAGGTGTTAGGCACCCCTCAAGATCCACTAGTGTGGTTCCCGGCCATGCTACAACTGTGACTTTAAATACAAACAACAAGTAGACAAGCAAGCATTGCAAATGCGAGGAAAACTTTCACATAATGGTTGCAAATAAAAAGTACAAAAGGTTTAAAAAATACTTGAATTTGGAAGAAAGTAGTTTTATAATTAAAGAAAAGATATACGAGTAAAGGGGATGGGGTCAAATAATTGATGCAAGTATCTTAAAAGAGGTGAAAGAGACGGAAGTTTAGGGAGAAACAATACTAAAATTCAGACAATTAAAAGAGAGATTTTTCATGATAGGTGCAAAGAATTGAAGTAAAAGAGGAGAAACTTAAAACTAAACAGCTTTAAAAATTCTGGAACAAAAATAACAAGGAGGGAGGGGGGTCCTAGGTTTATAAATCACATGGATCATCCACTCAACACCGGTACCCAATTGTACGCATAGTGTTATCGTGTGATCATCATCTCCATGTCTACCCTACCCTACCCCGTTATGGTATTAAAGCGCGGAATAGTATCGTTACTTATTGCATGCTATTACCCGTCCCAACCCTATCAGTCCCGGAGGCAAATGGACTACTACTCCTAAAGGGAGAGGGGTTTTGGGGGCTTTTAGAAGTTTTCAAAGGACAAAATGCTAAGGCGTCAATCAAAAACACGTAATGCAAATAAAGGGGAAGCAGACAAGCAAACAGGGCTCAAATATGCCTCCATAAATCAGATAAAAGTCATAGAGTTTAGCATGTCTTACACGTACTGATTTGGTCTTAATTAAATAATGCGACGAGCGGACTGGTTCAACGCACATTTGTAGACGAAAAGTCTACATTAGGCTCGCTCGAATGCAGTTGACTAAAACCGATCTGATTGATTAATTAATCCTTTTGTCTAAGTGTTGGATAGAACTAGGCATGATATCTACTGATTTTAAAAATAATGCAAACTGATTATAGAAAAAGGTTACCAGTTTTAACAGAACAATATGAGTTCTGCAGTTGACATAGCTTCTACTCAGATTCGAGATTTCCTATAGGCATGCTCTCTATATGCTTATTGATTTTTGACATCTTTTAGAGGTTAACAGAAGTCCTATGAACATGGTATCTATATGCAGCTTTTATTGTTAAACCTACGAACTGTTTGCCTGATGACGCTTATATATGTAGAGATGCGGAAGTCTATAGGCAGTATTTCTATATGTGAATTTGCAGAACAATTAGAACTTAATCCTATAGGCAGGATATCTACGTGTGAAGTTGCAGAAATCAGAAGTTAAACCTATAGGCAGGATATCTATGTATGAAATTGCAGAAATCAGAAGTTAACCCTATAGGCATGATATCTATATGCTTTATTGCAGAAATTAAGAGTCGAATCCTATATGCATGTTTTCTACGCGTGGAGTTGCACAAATCATAAATAAATCCCTATAGGCATGATTTCTACCCTTGGTGCATAAAAGTAAACCCCATCCCCCTTTTTTACTAAATCACCGAGTTTATACAAATTATTACAGCCCAAAAGAAATAAAACTGGAATTAAAAAAGTACATCAGGAATCATCAGCTACATCCGAGCAGCCTAATTCAGACTTAATGTCTAATAATATGAGATTGAGCCACTTCCGAGATCCAGATTTCCAAGCCTTATTGCATCTAGGGTGTTTTAGAGATCCGAGGGATTTCAGGAACCCCAGGCAGTGCATACACCCAAGATGTTAATCAGAAAATTGAGTTGTGCAGTGTGGAAGGGCCAGCCCTTATGTGTCCAAGTTCAGATGGATCTCAAGGGTCCCAAGGCAAGGCTCACACAAGAGGGGCAGAACCTATGTTCTAAGAGCATAGTGTGCAATAAGAGAAAGGGGATAGGGAATACCCAGGCAGGCTGGTGGTCATGCCCAGCCATAAAGTAGACTGGCACACCCCTAACCAAACCTGTTGGCCAAACATTTAGAGAGTAAAGACCTACTGGAGGTCAAGCTATGGTCTGAGCAATAACTAGAATACTGTCAGGCCAAAGCTGTTACTCAGCACACACAATAAGGGAATAGGGATGGGAAACTGACAAAGCTTAGGGCCCAAAGGGTCCAGTTCATATCCATGGACAATGACTTCGAATATTGCCATGTTTCTGAACCATAACTTAAAGCATATAAGGGGATACGAGGGTTTGGGATTCATAAGGTAGCAAATAAATAACAAGTGACTGACAGGGTGCATACATAGATAAACATTAATTTACAAGGGAACGTATTATAGCATGCTAGAAACATATCTTGACTACAGAAACATGAGTAGAAGTAGACAGGAATGTCAGACTGGAGTAATTAAAGAAAACATATTGTTGTTGAGGCTTGTAAATTAACTAGGACATACCAGTAGAGAAGCAAAGTGCAGAAAGGTAAAGCAAACACAAGTCCACAGTCTAGCCTTGGCTTTCAGCCGGCTAGGCAAAGCAACAGCACAAGTAGTAGTAAAGAAAGAGAGAGTTTTAAGAGTAAGTGTGTATATCTTGAACTCAAGTTGTTCCTGTCTTCAAAGAAAAGAGGGTAGGGTATTTATAATTTTGAAAACGAGTGGAGAATAAGGTAATAAGTAAAGTTTTAACACAAATATGGAAACAATAACAAGTCAGAATCAATTAACACATGACTTCCCTTTAATCAAGAGATTATTGTTCAAACGGATACTAACAGGGTCAAGATAAGAAAAGAAAATCAGTCTTTAAGCAGAATGGTTGTTGCCATAAAAGGAGCAGTAAAACTGTACAATATGTGTTTAAGTCTAAGTACATGAATGTAATTATTTTTGGAAAGGATCTGGTAAGGCCAAACAAAGAGAAAGAATCAATTACCCCTTAAGAGGCGAGTAAAAATCAGAATTTCACAAAGGAAAAGTTTTGAAAATCAATCACGAGTTTGAGAATCAATCACAGAAGGGACTCGGTATATAAATGAGGTGCACAAGTAATAGACATGTGAGGCCAAGTTATGGCAAAATAACAGCATGTAGTAGTAACTAAAAAGAAGACATTCGAAGCATGATAGTCAAGTTTCAGTGTTTAACAATAGAGAAGAAGATCAGAAGCATGCAAAGAGTTGAGTGGAAACCATAGTTGAGTTTGACAGGTAGTAAGAACTCAGAACCAAAAGAGTCACATGAAGAAAAGAGAATTGAAGCACATTGCAATTTCAACAGACGAGTTGCACAAACAATTTCAAAGAAATCGAATAGTCCCCAAAGAAACTAGGGTTTTCGAAAATCAATCGAGTTTAGAGGAGATAAGCAGATAAACAAATAAACAGATTCAGAGTCTCGGATAAACCCCAAAAATTAGGGCTCTAACTCAGATATAGAAGAAAGGTAAATCAAGCGAATATTAACAAACAGAAACTCAAACAAAATCCCAAAATTAGGGTTTTCAACATGCTAACTCAGATAAAAATAAGGTAAATCAAACGAATATTAACAAACAGACTAAGAAACTCGAACAAAATCCCAAAAATTAGGGTTTTCAACATGCTAACTCAGATAGAAAACAACACAAACAAAACACAGTAAAACATGTCGAGAATCAGAGAAGAGATTCGAAATAACTTAACATGAAACCCTAGTTGAAGAATAAAGAGTTTCTGAAAGCAAAAAATTAAAGAGACTCGAGAAAAATGCATAGAAGTTTCACACACACATAGATCCGGAGCAGATCTAGAAATAAATCGAAGGAACCTTAGAGATTAGGGTTTCGTAAGAAACCCAGGTGATGAGAAAGGCTTTGGAAACCATCAATCTGAGCAGGAAAGTCGAAGGTCGAACTCGAATAGCCATGACTGGCCGGACAAAGGTTGAAGACGACCGGAGAACAGTCATCGAGCAAAGGCTTGGTTGGAACCCTTCAAGATCTGGTCATAGGACCTTTAGAAAATGAGCACGCAGAAGCCATGAGAGGCCAGTATAGGCCTCCGATGAGCCTGAGAAGCCATAGATTAGGGTTTCAGTGAGAGGCGGCGGCTAGGGTTTGAGGTGAGTTGAGAGAGAATTGAGAGAGGATGGGATTCAGAGGCGGCGGTCGAGAAAAAATGAGGTAGGGTTTTAGGGTCGTTTGAATTAAAAAAAGGAAAGGTAAGAGGGGAGCCGTTGATAAAAAGATCAACGACTGGGATTAAATGGGTTAAATGGGGACCGAGTTGGGTATGATAGGAAGGGGTATGGATCGGGTTGCAAGTGGTAATTGGGCTGGGTATTTTTTTGGGGTGAATTGGGGTTAATTGGGGATTAAATTGATGCTATATTTGCAATTGAAATGGCTATGTGTTAAATAGCCGATTTTTCCCCTTTAATTTTGTATAAAAATAGTTAAAAAATAATTTTAAACAAATTAAAAGCACTGAGCTTATTAATAATATATAAACATTAATCTCAAAAATACTGGAAATAATTTTATAAGTGTAAAATGCCATTAAATGTAATATAGGCTATAACTGCAGTTGTGTGCAATTTAGCGTTAAAAACGCCAAATGAATTCGTAAAAATATGCAAAAAATTACCTTAATTATATTTTGGTGTAAATGTGAGAATAAAATGAATTATTCACCAAAAAATTATAATTTTGGGAATAATCTTTTGATTTTGTTGTATTAAAATAGGCAATAAATTGGTTTTAAAAATCGTTAAGAATGCCAAAACTCTTGGGTGTGCTTATATATGCACAAATATGCTATTTTGGAAGTATTTGGTTATAAAAATACTTAGGGAAAATTTGGGTATCAACAGCTGCCCCTCTTTACCCGGGAAGGATGAAAGAGTTGTCGGGTAAAGATATGATGGCCAATTTTGACCGGGCTCCGGTTTTTGAGCTGTCTACATATCCCTGGTTTTACAGGAATCAGGCCGTATGTAGTTCAGGAACCATTGACGGAACATATCGATGGAGATTCGAAAGAAACGGATACGATGTTTAGGTGGCAAGAGGTATTTTGCAACTTGATCGGCTGCGGGAACTGGAGCGGGATCGCTCGTGCTGAGACGGGCGTTTCTAGCCAGTGTACCTGCAAGTGAGTTATACGGCGTATATCGTACATAAACTTAAACGTGATGCAAGTTCCCGTTGGACCATAAATGTTGTCTTTGGATGGTTAGGATGACGTCCTCGGACCATGATGTCCTGGGCCATGAGGCGCAAAATTAAAGGATTCGCAGGCTATGAAATGATGTTCTCGGGCTATTATAATGGGGACTCCGAACCATGATGCCTTTGAATAATGATGTGCAGGATATAAAGTAGGTCCTCGGGCCATGGCATGGTGTTCTCGGGCTATGAAGATGATGCCTCCGAACAATGACGCCCTCGGATAGTTTGGCGATATTTCGGCCCATGAAATGCAAGATTTGGCGATATTTCAGCCGATGCAAAAAACGTAAATGGCGATATTTCAGCAATGTAAATGGGGATATTTCAGCCGACAGAAATTTAAATAAAGCGGGCGATGTTTCAGCCGATGCAAAAAATGTAAATGGCGATATTTCAGCCGACAAAAATTTAAATAAAGCAGGCGATGTTTCAGCCGATGCAAAAATGTAAATGGCGATATTTCAGCAGACAGAAATGTAAATAAAGCAGGCGATGTTTCAGCCGATGCCAAGAAATGTAAATAGCGATATTTCGGCCGACAGAAAGCATAGGTATAGATGATGATGGAGATGAACTGGCGATCCTTCAGCCGATGTAGAATTTAAATAAAGTTTGGCGATATTTCAGCCGATTGCAAGACGTAAGTAAAGGTGGCGATATTTCAGCCATGCAAGAAATATAAGGTGGCAATATTTCAGCCATGCAAGAAAGATAAAGTGGCGGTATTTCAGCCATGCAAGTGGAGGTAGAGCTTAACCTCGGAAGGCAGAAAGGTAGCCTTATGCAGATAATGCAGGATGAGACAGTGCTTAGTCTCGGAAGGCAGAAAGGTAGCCTTATGCAGATAATGCAGATGGAGACAGTGCTTAGTCTCGGAAGGCAGAAAGGTAGCCTTATGCAGATAATGTAGGATGAGACAGTGCTTAGTCTCGGAAGGCAGAAAGGTAGCCTTATGCAATGCAGATAATACAGATGGAGACAGTGCTTAGTCTCGAAAGGCAGAAAGGTAGCCTTATGCATATAATGCAGATGGAGACAACGCTTAGTCTCGGAAGGCAGAAAGGTAGCCTTATGCAATGCAGATAATGCAGATGGAGACAGTGCTTAGTCTCGGAAGGCAGAAAGGTAGCCTTATGCAGATAATGCAGATGGAGACAACGCTTAGTCTCGGAAGGCAGAAAGGTAGCCTTATGCAATGCAAGAAAATAAAAGGACGGATAGTAGTGAGATTTCTTAGCTGATAGCTGATTACGACATCGTGACTGCTGGGGAGGTTATGTGCGGATAACAATTACGAACAAGTGATGATTCTAAGAAGTTGCATTTTTGAGGAGTATGCGTACGTAAATTTCCCTAACCATATTGTAAGTCGAGTGCCTGCATCCAAAGAAATCGTGAGTTTTGTATAAAAAGGGAAAGGCTAGTTCGTTTTCCCCTGGCTTCCGGCGTTGCGTATCTTTGGGGTAGCGTTGCTAAACAGCAGCAATTCGATCAATAGTTACGCACGATTTAGTAAATATAATGTAAGTAGATAATAGTTTTCTTTAGACGAACCAATGACTGCGACATGGTTCAAGACATTGCAACCTCTCTTGCTCCTGAATTTTGAGGGTCCTCCTCAAAATTCTGCCCCAGTTTACTGGACTGGCACTTCTGACGGCTGCGCTGAACGGCTGAAAAAAAATCAACTTCGGAATTTTGAGGGTCCTCCTCAAAATTCTGCCCCAGTTTACTGAGGTGGCATTCCTGGCGATGAATGGGTGAGAACTAACTTCAGAATTTTGAGGGTCCTCCTCAAAATTCTGCCCCAGTTCCAATAGCAGGGGGAAAATGGAATTTTTATTAAATTGTGACCGAACCCATAGGGCTGCCTACGTATCCCCTCTTAAACGGGAATCAGGTCAGGCGTAGTTCAAATTACATCATCATAAGAAATCATAAGCAGTTACACATAGTATCGTTTCACTGCATCTGAATTGATTGGCTTTGGCCAAACTTCTCCGTCCATTTCTGCAAGAATAAGGGCTCCTCCAGTTAGAACCCGGTGAACCATGTACGGACCTTGCCAGTTGGGGGAGAATTTCCCCTTGGCTTCATCTTGATGTGGGAATATTTTCTTCAATACTAGCTGCCCCGGTGTAAACTTCCTTGGTTTAACTCTTTTGTTGAAGGCTCTGGACATTCTGTTCTGATACAATTGACCGTGGCAAACTGCATTCATCCTCTTCCCATCTATAAGGGCTAACTGCTCGTAGTGACCTTTTACCCATTCTGCGTCGTCCAATTCTGCTTCTTGTATGATCCTCAAAGAGGGAATTTCTACCTCGGCGGGGATGACCGCTTCTGTACCATAATCCAGCATGTAGGGAGTTGCTCCGGTCGATGTGCGGACCGTGGTGCGGTATCCCAGCAATGCGAATGATAACTTCTCATGTCATTGTTTGTGACTTTCGACCATCTTCCTTAGTATCTTCTTGATATTCTTGTTGGTTGCTTCTACAGCTCCATTCATCTGAGGCCTGTAGGGTGTAGAATTCTTGTGTTTAATCTTGAAGGTCTCACACATAGCTTTCATCAAGTCACTGTTGAGATTGGAACCATTATCGGTGATGATTGATTCCGGAATTCCGAATCGGCACACAATACGGTCACAGACGAAATCTGCCACAACTTTCTTAGTCACTGCCTTGTATGACGCTGCTTCAACCCATTTAGTAAAATAATCAATTGCCAC
>NW_017672165.1:26556-36363 GCF_001879085.1 Nicotiana attenuata | reverse complement strand
AGGGTCGATGCTACGGCTCCAGCGGCGTGGATCCAGGGTCGTCCTAACAGCAGGTTGTAGGATGCCGGGACGTCTATTACTTGAAAGTCGACGTTGAACCATGTTGGCCCCATTTGTAAGCATAGGTTGATTTCTCCAATAGTAGATCTCTGGGATCCATCGAAGGCCTTGACATTGATAGCCCCATCTTTGATCTCGTGCAGGCTTTTTCCCAAAGTTCTGAGAGTTATCAGCGGACAGATGTTGAGGCTGGATCCTCCGTCTATCAGGACCCTAGTGATGAAATAATCCTCGCATTGCACGGTGATGTGCAGTGCCTTGTTGTGGCTCAATCCTTCCGGCAGCAGCTCATCTTCGTGGAAGGTGATTTTATGGCTCTCCAGCACTTGCCCTACCATATTTGCCATTTCACCCCCAGTTATGTTGCTGGGCACATAAGCTTCACTCAGTATTTTCATCAGGGCATTTTTATGAGCGTCAGAGCTCTGTAGAAGAGCTAGGATAGAGATCTGTGCCGGTGTTTTGTTCAACTGCTCAGCGACTGAGTACTCCTTAGCTTGTATTTTTCTCCAAAGATCGTCGGGCCCAGTTTCAATAGGCCGTCCTGAGGCTTGCTTACTGGACTCAGCTAAGTGTTCTGGGGTGTAAACCCTCCCTGTTCTGGTCATTCCTTGCGCAGCAATTGTTTCTCCTGTCTTGGTCTTCCCTTTTCTCCTAGCTTCGACAGTGTAATCCCAGGTATGGCATTTGAGTGGAACGGTGTTATGTCCGACATTGTCACAGGAATAGGTACCCTTGGTGGTAACACAGCAACTTCAAAGGGTGCAGGTGCTTTTGGAACTCCAAATTCGACCTCAATTGGCCCGGGCGCCTTTGTAGAAGGAGGCGCTTCAAATTCGAGAGGTATAGACATGTTTACTTCATCGTCCTTGGAGGGCTGATTCTGCACAACAATTGGGTTAAGTGTAACCGTTGGTTTCTTTGGTTCATCACCTTCAGCAATCAAACCTATCGACCCCTTGGGATTCCAATCATCTTCGATCTCGATCATGTGAATGTCTCCACCTTTGTGGTCAGGCAGAGGGTTGTTGCGAACATTAGGAGCAGGCTCCTTTGCTACTATGACCTTATTGTCGATCAGGGTTTGAATCTTGTCCTTCAATGAGCGGCGCTCGTCAAGGGTGTGTCCCTTCATGCCGGAATGGTACGCACAAGTCTTATTGGGGTTGACCCACTGGGAAGGATTTTCTGGAGTTTTGGCTGGGATAGGAGTGACGTAACCAGCAGCTTTAAGTCTCTCGTACAGCTGGTCAATTGGTTCGGCGATGGCTGTGTATTGTCTGGGAGGTCTGCGGTCGAAATTTGGCCTAGGTCTAGGGAAATTTTGGCGGGTGGGGGGTGATTGGTAGTGAGAGGGTTGGGCATTATAAACTTGGTAGATAGGTTCTGGTTGAGGGTATCTGGGTGAGGTGGGTTGATATGTGATAGGTGGAGAGGATTGGTAAACGGGAGGTGGATTTTGATAGGAGGGTGTGGGTGCTTGGTAATTCGGGATGGGCTGATATGTAGGTGGAGGTGATGGGTAGGTGTGGTATTTTGGTGGTGATTTGGCTCCCCGTGCGACCATTACGGCACTCACATCCTTCTTCTTGGACGTGCCACCAGACTGTAGAGCCTTGTTGGTAGCCTGCAGTGCCTCAAAATTAGTAACCATACCGCTTTTAATGCCTTCCTCAATCCTTTCTCCTAGCTTGATGATGTCGGAGAATTTTTGTCCCTCTATCAGCATCAACCTCTCATAATATTGTGGATCCTGAGCTCGGACGAAAAACCTGTTCATCTGTTCTTCTTCCAAGGCCGGCCTGACCTTAGCAGCCTCTGATCTCCAACGAGTAGCATACTCGCGGAATGTCTCTGTAGGTTTCTTCTTCAAATTCTGGATGTAGAAGACATCTGGCGCATTTTCTGTATTGAATCTGAACCTGTCCATGAAATCGGACGCCATCCCTACCCAGCTTGTCCACTTCTTGGGATCTTGGCTAATGTACCAAGATCGAGCATCACCTTTCAAACTTCTCATGAAAAGCTTCATGCGAATCTTTTCATCTCTTCCGATGCCGACCAGCTTATCACAGTATGTCCTCAAATGGACTCTGGGATCTCCTATTCCATCAAACATTTCGAACTTGGGAGGTTTGTACCCCTCCGGAAGTTCAACATCTGGCTGAATGCAGAGGTCTTCATAATTTAACCCCTCGATACCTTTGTTACCTTCCACGCCCTGGACTCGGCTGGTCAATTTCTTGAGTTCTGCCGCTAAGTTCCTGATAAGGGAGTTTTTGTCATCAGACTCTGGTGCATTTGAGATTGGTTGAGTATAATGGGGTACAGTATCCACATAAATAGGAGTGTTGTGGAGATGGTCATTTGTGGTGTTCAGTGGCTCGGGAATGAGTAGTGGAGTGTTGTTGGGAGTGTGGCATGTGTTGCAATGTTGAGTATGAGTGGGTTGTATCTGTGGTTGTGGGGTGTTTTGTGGAGGTGCGGGATTCTGAGCATTGGGAAAGCTGACATCCGGGGTAGTGAGGGAAAATGATAAGTTTGCCAAGTTCCGAACTTGGTCCAGTTCATCCTGAAATTTCAACAACTTCTGCTCAAGTTGGGCGGCACTTTCATTGGAGACCTGAATACCCTGGGAAGTCTCTACCCTTTCAACCGAATTCTCCTTCCTGATGTTACCCAAGTCTTTCATTTTTCCTTTGTTCTTGTTTCTGACAGGACTCGGAGGAGGAGGAGGTGGAGGGCCCTTGGATCTTGTGGAGTATGATAATGATGCCAGAATGTACGAACTTAACCTTTGGGGAGGGGAATAAAAAATAAAAGAAAAACAAAAGGTAACAAGTTAGTGCAGGTTATGAGGAAAAAATATTGCAGTATTTAAACACATTGTGCAAGAATATAAATCGCGTCCTAACTTTGGTGCCTCGTTGTGCCCGAGGTAGGCCTAGCGTCAAATAGTTTTGGAGAACTTATAATGCTAAATGCCTCATTTTATTGATGAAAAATAAGACGAATCCCAAAATGACACTAAAATAGCGAAAAATAAAAATGTCACTAATGGCCCTTGGCCTTATTACATTTTAAAAAGCAAAAGAAAAGACTCCTAACTACTTGGTCCCAAAAGGACCTTCCCCAGGTTGAATGCTCTCGTTGATCAAATCCTCCAGCTCGCGTAGGTTCACCAGTAAAAATGCCTTTGCCAGGCGTTCTCCTTCGTTTCCCTCAGCGTTCTGGCAGTCGGTGACTCTTTTTCTTACTTTTCCTTCCAATTCCAGCAGACTGTATTCCAGATATTCCAGCTTTTCGCTAGCCTTGGTGACCCTCTCTTTCCATTCATTGATTTGGTCACTTGATGGGAGATTCCTCCACCAGGTCAGCAAGAGTGAGGGTATACTGACCATACCGAAGTCGGGGACCTTGTTCTCCATTTTTTGCAAAACAAAAGGGTTAAGACCATACCCCCCATCGGACTCGACTATTTAGACCAATAATTAGCATAGCAAGCATTTAGTTCTCCAAATAAATGCACAAAACATGGAGGTGTCCGTTTGGGTTTCAAGGAAACCCAGTGAACTTTGGACAAGGCTATCTTAAAGAGTCATTATGTGGACAGCATAACCGACTCGACTAGGTTTGACAGTGATGCATGCACAGTTAAACAAAATAAGGTTTCTATGGGGTATTAGACCGGTACCCTTGAGCGGACAACTCAAGAGGGAAAGGCACGGAACCGTCGACTGCACCGCTGATCGACTGGTTTTACCGTAAATACGCCTTTGCCAAATTTAGGGGTAATAATATCGGAAGGGCGCAACAACTCATTATAAGCGTTGCTATGGTATTTGTTTGGCACGAGTGGAATATGATGTTGAAGATGCAGTTTACAAGAATGAAACAAATTGACATGTATTTTCACGTTCATACAATAAATGTTTACAATAATTGCTCAGAATTACAACATTGACGGGAAAGCGGTAAATGAAAGTAATTAAAGAAAAAGAAACAAAAGAAACAAGTCAGTTTCAAATAAAGGCATTAAACAAAAGCAATAAAAGAAGGCAATAAAAGTCACATATAGCATGCAATGGTAAAAGCCTAAAGAATCCCCAGCAGAGTCGCCATGCTGTCGATGCCCCCTTTTTTTTCCTCGTGAATCGGGTTTACGACATTCAGGAAAGACAACTCTATTCCTGTTTGGGAATTGGATTTTGGATTTAGAGAGTCGCCACCTAATGATTATATATCTAAATCTAATCACGAGATATTCCACCGTGGCGAACGAGCTGAATTGGTCAACGTCGTACTGATGACGGCTTGGCTCGAAGGTTGTGGTTTGCATGGCTAACATAGGATGACGTCGTGAACACGCGCATCATCGTTGCNGATATTTCAGCAGACAGAAATGTAAATAAAGCAGGCGATGTTTCAGCCGATGCCAAGAAATGTAAATAGCGATATTTCGGCCGACAGAAAGCATAGGTATAGATGATGATGGAGATGAACTGGCGATCCTTCAGCCGATGTAGAATTTAAATAAAGTTTGGCGATATTTCAGCTGATTGCAAGACGTAAGTAAAGGTGGCGATATTTCAGCCATGCAAGAAAGATAAGGTGGCGATATTTCAGCCATGCAAAATAGATAAAGTGGCGGTATTTCAGCCATGCAAGTGGAGGTAGAGCTTAGTCTCGGAAGGCAGAAAGGTAGCCTTATGCAATGCAGATGGACAGTGCTTAGTCTCGAAAGGCAGAAAGGTAGCCTTATGCAGATAATGCAGATGGAGACAGTGCTTAGTCTCGGAAGGCAGAAAGGTAGCCTTATGCAATGCAGATAATGCAGATGGAGACAGTGCTTAGTCTCGGAAGGCTGAAAGGTAGCCTTATGCAATGCAGATAATGCAGATGGAGACAGTGCTTAGTCTCGGAAGGCAGAAAGGTAGCCTTATGCAATGCAGATAATGCAGATGGAGACAATGCTTAGTCTCGGAAGGCAGAAAGGTAGCCTTATGCAATGCAGATAATAAAAGGACGTATAGTAGTGAGATTTCTTAGCTGATAGCTGATTACGACATCGTGACTGCTGGGGAGGTTGTGTGCGGATAACAATTACGAACAAGTGATGATTTTGAGAAGTTGCATTTTTGAGGAGTATGCATACGTAAATTTTCCTAACCATATTGTAAGTCGAGTTCCTGCATCCAAAGAAATCGTGAGTTTTGTAAAAAAGGGGGAAAGGCTAGTTCGTTTTCCCCTGGCTTTCGGCGTTGCATATCTTTGGGGTAGCGTTGCTAAACAGCAGCAATTTGAACAATAGTTATGCACGATTTAGTAAATATAATGTAAATAGAAAATAGTTTCTTTAGACGAACCAATGACTGCGGCGTGGTTCAAGACATTGCAACCTCTATTGCTCCTGAATTTTGAGGGTCCTCCTCAAAATTCTGCCCCAGTTTACTGGGCTGGCACTTCTGACGGCCACGCTGAACGCCTAAAAAATCAACTTCGGAATTTTGAGGGTCCTCCTCAAAATTCTGCCCCAGTTTGCTGAGGTAGCATTCCTCGCGATGAATGGCTGAGAACTAACTTCGGAATTTTGAGGGTCCTCCTCAAAATTCTGCCCCAGTTCCAATAGCAGGGGGGAAAATGGAATTTTTATTAAATTGTGACCGAACCCATAGGGCTGCCTACGTATCCCCTCTTAAACGGGAATCAGGTCAGGCGTAGTTCAAATTACATCATCATAAGAAATCATAAGTGGTTACGCATAGTATCGTTCCACTGCATCTGAATTGATTGGCTTTGGTCAGACTTCTCCGTCCATTTCTGCAAGAATAAGGGCTCCTGCAGTTAGAACCCGGTGAACCATGTACGGACCTTGTCAGCTGGGGGAGAATTTCCCCTTAGCCTCATCTTGATGTGGGAGTATTTTCTTCAATACTAGCTGCCCCGGTGTAAACTCCCTTGGTTTAACTCTTTTGTTGAAGGCTCTGGACATTCTGTTATGATAAAACTGACCGTGGCAAACTGCATTCATCCTCTTCCCATCTATAAGGGCTAACTGCTCGTAGCGACCTTTTACCCCTTCTGCATCGTCCAACTCTCCTTCTTGTATGATCCTCAAAGAGGGAATTTCTACCTCGGTGGGGATGACCGCTTCTGTTTTACCGGCGGACAGGTTGGATCTGTTGGCAGTTTGTGAGCTACAATGGACGTGCTGAGACCAATCATATCATTATACGACCAGGCGAATATGTCCTCGTATTCCTTTAAAAATTCCGTATATTCTTTCTTTTCTGATGGCGACAGGTGTACACTGATGCGAGTTTCTTTGGCATTTTGTATATCTCCCAAATTAATGACCTCAGTTTCTTCTAGGTTAGACTTAGGTCTATTCTCAAAATTCTCAACCTCTCTGACGACCTCTTCAGGTATTTCATCTTCTTCTGAGTCTATATCCTTTTGCTGCGTTGTTTCGTTGCAAGTCACAATGGTTGGTTCATCATCAAAGTAAGTAATAGTAATGCTGTGTGAAAATAGAGTAAATGATAGAGAAAATAATAAGAGCGAGATATATGATAAATTGAAATGCTTTGACTAAATTCATAATTGATTGAAAAGTCGGAGCTCTTTTCAAAATTAAAGACAATGCGAAAAGTAAAATGAGATGCATGGTACTTTTGTTTAGCCTTGCTACCCCGAAGCCTTCTGGGCCCCGACGGTTCTGATTGACCAATTGCTGAGGCGGTCTCCTCGATTTACAGCCTGTATGGAAGGGCCTTCCTCCCCTTCCTCCTCGAAAAGAACACAACAATCCATATCATCATCCTCCAGGAACAGATTCTTCATGGCTGCCAATGCTTCATCTTCTTCTGACCCATATATAGTATCTGCCGGTTGGAAGGTCTGCTCCAAGCTAGGTATCGGAAGCTCCAATGGATAGTAGGGGCTGTGCCATGGTGGCGACCAATTCTGGAATTCTTCCCAAGTATAACCGTACCCTAAGCCAAATGTAGTACCATGCTTCTTTAGTTTGATGGGCTTAGTGATCCCCTGGAGGTTTTTGCTGAGTCCCTTTCGAGGCTCGTACCCACACCACTTTAGGATACTTTCAATCTTGTTATCCCACCACTTATCCTTGTCTACAGCGTTGACCCTTTCAATGTGGTGGTATGTTTCTCCGCCTATTCTTCTTCTGCCTCCAATTATTCGGATGGTCTGGCGACTATATATGGGGTTACTACCATCGCCATGAATAATCACCTCCTGGTGATTCCATTCGAATTTCACTACCTGATGCAGGGTCGATGCTACGGCTCCAGCGGCATGGATCCAGGGCCGTCCTAATAGCAAGTTGTAGGATGCCGGGACGTCTATCACTTGAAAGTCGACGTTGAACCATGTTGGCCCCATTTGCAAGCATAGGCTGATTTCTCCAATAGTAGCCCTTTGGGACCCATCGAAGGCCTTGACATTGATAGCCCCATCTTTGATTTCGTGCAGGCTTTTTCCTAAGGTTCTGAGAGTTATCAGCGGACAGATGTTGAGGCTGGATCCTCCATCGATCAGGACTCTAGTGATGAAATAATCCGCGCATTGCACGGTGATGTGCAGTGCCTTGTTGTGGCTCAGTCCTTCCGGTGGCAGCTCATCTTCGTGGAAGGTGATTTTATGGCTTTCCAGCACTTGTCCTACCATATTTGCCATTTCACCTCCAGTTATGTTGCTGGGCACATAAGCTTCGCTCAGTATCTTCATTAAGGCATTCTTGTGAGCGTCAGAGCTCTATAGAAGAGCTAGGATGGATATCTGTGCTGGTGTTTTGTTTAATTGCTCAACGACCGAGTACTCCTTAGCTTGTATTTTCCTCCAAAGATCGTCGGGCCCAGTTTCAATAGGCCGTCCCGAGGCTTGCTTACTGGACTCAACTAAGTGTTCTGGGTTATAAATCCTCCCTGTTCTGGTCATTCCTTGTTCAGCAAGTGTTTCTCCTGTCTTGGTCTTTCCTTTCCTCCTAGCTTCGGCAGTGTAATCCCATGGTCTGGCATTTGAGTGGAATGGTGTTATGTCTGACATTGCCATAGGAATAGGTACCCTTGGGGGTGACACAGCAACTTCAAAGGGTGCAGGTGCTTTTGGAACTCCAAATTCAACCTCAATTGGCCCGGGCGCCTTTGCAGAAGGAGACACTTCAAATTCGAGAGGTATAGACATGTTTACTTCATCGTCCCTGGAGGGCTGATTCTACACAACAATTGGGCTAAGTGTAACCGCTGGTTTCTTTGGTTCATCACCTTCAGCAATCAAACCTATCGACCCTTTGGGGTCCCAATCATCTTCGATCTCGATCATGTGATTGTTCCCACCTTTGTGGTCAGGCAGAGGGTTGTTGCGAACATTAGGAGCAGGCTCCTTTGCTACGATGACCTTATTTTTGATCAGGGTTTGAATCTTGTCCTTCAATGAGCGGCACTCGTCGAGGGTGTGTCCCTTCATGCCGGAATAGTACGCACAAGTCTTATTAGGGTTGACCCACTAGGAAGGATTCTCTGGAGTTATGGCTGGGATAGGGGTGACGTAACCAGTAGTTTTAAGTCTCTCGTACAACTGATCAATTGGTTCGGCGATGGCTGTGTATTGTCTAGGAGGTCTGCGGTCAAAATTTAGCCTCGGTCTGGGGAAATTTTGGCGGGTGGGAGGTGATTGGTAATGAGAGGGTTGAGCATTATAAGCTTGGTAGACATGTGCTTGTTGAGAGTATCTGGGTGAGGTGGGTTGATATGTGAGAGGTGGAGATGATGAGTAGACGGGAGGTGGATTTGGATAGGAGGGTGCGGGTGCTTGGTAATTCGGGATAGGCTGATATGTAAGTGGAGGTGATGGGTAGGTGTGGTATTTTAGTGGTGATTTGGCTCCCTGTGCGACCATTACGGCACTCACATCTTTCTTCTTGGACGTGCCACCGGACTGTAAAGCCTTATTGGTGGCCTGTAATGCTTCAAGATTAGTAACCATACCATTCTTAATGCCTTCTTCGATTCTTTCTCCCAGTTTAATGATATCGGAGAACTTCTGACCCTCGATTAGCATCAACCTCTCGTAATATTGGGGATCTTGAGCTCGGACGAAGAACCTGTTCATCTGTTCTGACCTTTGCAGCTTCTGACCTCCAACGAGTAGCATACACGCGGAATGTTTCGGTAGATTTCTTCTTCAAATTCTGGATGTAGAATACATCCGGTGCATTCTCTGTATTGAATCGGAATCTATCCATGAAATCCGAGGCCATGCCTACCCAGCTTGTCCATTTCTTGGGGTCCTGGCTGATGTACCAGGATAAAACATCCCCCTTCAGACTTCTCATGAAGAGCTTCATACGGATCTTCTCATCCTTTCCGACTCCGACCAGCTTATCGCAATATGTCCTCAGGTGGACCCTGGGATCTCCTGTTCCATCGAACATTTCAAACTTGGGAGGTTTGTACCCCTCCGGAAGTTCAACATCTGTCTGAATGCAGAGGTCTTCATAATTTAACCCCTCGATACCTTTGTACCTTCCACGCCCTGAACTCGGCTGGTCAATTTCTTGAGTTCTGCTGCTAAGTTCCTGATAAGGGAGTCTTTGTCATCAGACTCAGGTGCACTTGAGATTGGTTGAGTATAATGGGGTACAGTATCCACGTAAATAGGAGTGTTGTGGAGATGGTCATTTGTGGTGTTCAGTGGCTCGGGAATGAGTAGTGGAGTGTTGTT
>NW_017672165.1:12130-25962 GCF_001879085.1 Nicotiana attenuata | reverse complement strand
TGCCTCGTTGTGCCCGAGGTAGGCCTAGCGAACTAATAGTTTTGGTAAAACTTATAATGCTAAATGCCTCATTTTATTGATAGAAATAAGACGAATCCAAAACGACTCTAAATAATAGGAAGTAAGATATCACTATTGGCCATTGGCCTTATTACATTAAGATAAAGAATAAAAGGACTCCTAACTACTTGGTCCCAGAAGGACCTTCCCCAGATTTGGCATCTTCGTCTCCCTCGAATAGCTTCACCAGCTCGCGTAGTCCTAGCAGCAAATAAGCTTGGGCCAGATGTCCGCCTGCATTTCCGTCAGCGTTTTGACAATCTTCAATTCTCTTGATGAACTTTCCTTCCAGTTCCACTAGACCCCGCTCCAGATACCTTAGTCGCTTGTTGGCGCTGACAGCCATATCTTTCCACTCCTCGATCAACTTCTGATGGGCTTCTTGTATTTCCCGGTGCTCACTTTCACACTCTCGAATTCTCTTGCGCAGTTGATTATACTTAACCCGTGCTTCAGCGTGCTCGTCGATGATTCTGTGACCTCGAACGAATCCGGGCTGACCCGTGCCATTGTCTTCTAACCAGCCCAAATAGTGTGGTGCGCAACCGGCGTGATACCTGTCTGGCTCAATAAATTCTTTCCCCAAAACGAGTTTGCAGTGCCACAACTGCTGAGCTTGGCACCTGTGAGGGCTATCATCGTCCTGGAAATCAGCCCTGAAGTGACTCCTTTTGCCGACCCTTGGTATGATTTGCTTTCTTCCAGCTTGCCTCATGGCTCGGAGAGGAACGTAAGGATAAGTCTCTCTCAAACCAATTAGTATGAGAAATGGTGCATCTCGGGATCGAATAATGAATTCATCTGTGGGGAACCACTCGACCATCCATTGTACCTGGTCTTCTTTCAGGTTTTCGAATAATTCTGCCCATCCTCTGGCGTCCTCTGGCTGAGCGAACATTTTAGGCATATAATTTATACGCCTTGGCTGGTGGAAGGCAATGTGATCATCCCAGTCTCTGCATAGGATCTCTTGTCGGTATTCCCCTTTCTGGAGGTGTTCCATGAGCCAGAGCTGAAGTAATAAATTGCAACCCTCAAAATGACTGCCCTTTTGCTGACAGTTGTCCAAGGCACGGAATATCTCAGCAATGATCATGGGCACTATGCTGAATGTTTGCCCACCAATTCCTTCCATCAAAGTCTTGGTTACCATGGCCAGTCTGGTATGGATCCTAGCCTTCTTCATAGGGAACACCATCATTCCCAAAAAGCAAAACATAAAAACGAAGACCCTTCTATGGACATGCCCCAATGAGGTGATGGAGAACTCATCTGAATAGGTGCGGTATGACTTGCTATGGCCGTACCTCTCGTACAGATAGTCGAATGGGATGTAAGAGTCTTTCAAGCATGTTAAGTCTAGGTTCTTCTTCAGTCCCATCATCTTAAGGAAACCCCTACCCTTGCGATTTTCTGGCATAAGCAAACCCGGAGTCTCCCAAGGAATACCAGCTAAACCTCCTATTTCTTCAAGCAAAGAAGTCATTTCAAGGTCCCCGAAGCGGAACACGAACTTGTCACTATCCCAGAACAATGTCGCAGCCTCTATGATTCTGTTGTTAGGATGAATATCTAGAAGAGAAGGCAAATTCCCTAAGTACTTGCGGACGAGTGTCTGATCACTAGAATGGAGGTCTTTCCACCAATTCAGTAGCCTTGGATGAATGTTGGTTACCATGCCAAATCTGGGGACTTCGTGTTTCATTTTCTGCAAAAAAAAAGTGTTATGCCCTTACCCCCACCGGACTCGATTATTTAAACCAATAATTAGCATAAGAAGCATTTAGTTCTCCAAATAAATGCACAAAACACGGAGGTCTCCGTTTGGGTTTCAAGGAAACCCAGTGGACTTTGGACAAGGCTATCCTAATGAGTCATTATGTGGACAACATAACTGACCCGGCTACGTCTGACCATGATGCATGTACAGTTTAAACGGAGTAAGGTTTCTATTGGGGTATTAGAGAAAGGGGATAGGGAATACTCAGGCAGGCTGGTGGTCATGCCCAGCCATAAAGTAGACTGGCACACCCCTAATCAAACCTGTTAGCCAAACATTTAGAGAGTAAAGACCTACTGGAGGTCAAGCTATGATCTGAGCAATAACTAGAATACTGTCAGGACAAAGCTGTTACTCAGCACACACAATAAGGGAATAGGGATGGGAAACTGACAAAGCTTAGGGCCCATGACTTCGAATATTGCCATGTTTCTGAACCATAACTTAAAGCATATAAGGGGATACGGGGGTTTGGGATTCATAAGGTAGCAAATAAATAACAAGTGACTGACAGGGTGAATACATAGATAAACATTAATTTAAAAGAGAACGTATTACAGCATGCTATTAACATATCTTGACTACAGAAACATGAGTAGAAGTAGACAGGAATGACAGACTGGAGTAATTAAAGAAAACATATTGTTGTTGAGGCTTGTACATTAACTAAGACATACCAGTAGAGAAGCAAAGTGCAGAAAGGTAAAGCAAACACAAGTCCACAGTCTAGCCTTGGCTTTCAGCCGGCTAGGTAAAGCAACAGCACAAGTAGTAGTAAAGAAAGAGAGAGTTTTAAGAGTAAGTGTGTATATCTTGAACTCAAGCTGTTCCTGTCTTTAAAGAAAAGAGGGTAGGGTATTTATAATTTTGAAAACGAGTGGAGAATAAGGTAATAAGTAAAGTTTTAACACAAATATGGAAACAATCACAAGTAAGAATCAATTAACACAAGACTTCCCTTTAATCAAGGGATTATTGTTCAAACAGATACTAACAGGGTCAAGATAAGGAAAGAAAATCAGTCCTTAAGCAGAATGGTTGTTGCCAGAAGAGGAGCAGTAAAATCATACAATAGGTGTTTAAGTCTAAGTACAGGAATATAATTATTTTTGGAAAGGATCTGGTAAGGCCAAACAAAGAGAAAGAATCAATTACCCCTTAACAGGCGAGTAAAAATAAGAATTTCACAAAGGAAAAGTTTTGAAAATCAATCACGAGTTTGAGAATCAATCACAGAAGGGACTCAGTATATAAATGAGGTGCACAAGTAATAGACATGTGAGGCCAAGTTATGGCAAAATAACAGCATGTAGTAGTAACTAAAAATAAGACACTCAAAGCATAATAGTCATGTTTCAGTGTTTAACAATTGAGTTTGACAGATAGTAAGAACTCAGAACCAAAAGAGTCACATGAAGAAAAGAGAATTGAAGCACATTGCAATTTCAACAGACCAGTTGCACAAACAATTTCAAAGAAATCGAATAGTCCCCAAAGAAACTAGGGTTTTTGAAAACCAATCGAGTTTAGAGGAGATAAGCAGATAAACAAATAAACAGATTCAGAGTCTCGGATAAACCCGGCTCTAACTCAGATATAGAAGAAAGGTAAATCAAGCGAATATTAACAAACAGAAACTCAAACAAAATCCCAAAATTAGGATTTTCAACATGCTAACTCAGATAAAAATAAGGTAAATCAAACGAATATTAACAAACAGACTAAGAACCTCGAACAAAATCCCAAAAATTAGGGTTTTCAACATGCTAATTCAGATAGAAAACAACACAAACAAAACACAGTAAAACATGTCGAGAATCAGAGAAGAGATTCGAAATAACTTAACATGAAACCCTAGTTGAAGAATAAAGCGTTTCCGAAAGCAAAAAATTAAAGAGACTCGAGAAAAATGCATAGAAGGTTCACACACACATAGATCTGGAGCAGATCTAGAAATAAATCGAAGGAACCTTAGAGATTAGGGTTTCGTAAGAAACCCAGGTGATGAGAAAGGCTTTGGAAACCAACAATCTGAGTAGGAAAGTCGAAGGTCGAACTCGAATAGCCATGACTGGCCGGACAAAGGTTGAAGACGACCGGAGAACAGTCATCGAGCAAAGGCTTGGTCGGAACCCTTCAAGATCTGGTCATAGGACCTTTAGAAAATGAGCACACAGAAGCCATGAGAGGCCAGTATAGGCCTCCGATGAGCCTGAGAAGCCATAGATTAGGGTTTCAGTGAGAGGCGGCGGCTAGGGTTTGAGGTGAGTTGAGAGAGAGTTGAGAGAGGATGGGATTCAGAGGCGGCGGTCGAGAAAAAATGAGGTAGGGTTTTAGGGTCGTTTGAATTAAAAAAGGAAAGGGAAGAGGGGAGCCGTTGATCTTTTAGATCAAAGGTTGGGATTAAATGGGTTAAATGGGGACCGGGTTGGGTATGATAGGAAGGGGTATGGATCGGGTTGCAAGTGGTAATTGGGCTGGGTATTTTTTGGGCTGAATTGGGGTTAATTGGGGATTAAGTTGATGCTGTATTTGCAATTGAAATGGCTATGTGTTAAATAGCCGATTTTTCCCCTTTAATATTGTATAAAAATAGTTAAAAAACGATTTTAAATAAATTAAAAGCACTAAGCTAATTAATAATATATAAACATTAATCTGAAAAATACTAGAAATAATTTTATAAGTGTAAAATGCCATTAATCGTAATATAGGCTATAACTGCAGTTATGTGCAATTTAGCATTAAAAACACCAAATGAATTCGTAAAAATATGCAAAAAATTACCTTAATTATATTTTGGTGTAAATGTGAGAATAAAATGAATTATTCACCAAAAAATCGTAATTTTGGGAATAATCATTGGATTTTGTTGTATTAAAATAGGCAATACATTGGTTTTAAAAATCGTTAAAAACGCCAAAACTCTTGGGTGTGCTTATATATGCACAAATATGCTATTTTGGAAGTATTTGGGTATAAAAATACTTAGGGAAAAATAGGATATCAACACATGTGCATATGGCTATTTGTGAAATAACCAAAGCTCGGTATAAATATAAATGATAAAATTAAGCAAATAAAATTATCATAAAATCATTTGTAATGCAATTAGTAATTATTTATATACTAAAATTCTAAAATAAATTAATTAAAATCCTTTTAAAATTACAGAAAAATTATGGAAAAATACTGGTTGATGCTCATGCACTATTTTGAAAGTATATGTGCATTTTTAAATATATGAGGGAAAAATTGGGTATCAACAGCTGCCCCTCTTTACCGGGAAGGATGAAAGAGTTTTCGGATAAAGAAATGATGACTGATTTTGACTGAATGGGTGTTTTGAAAAATATAGGCCGAACCCCGGTCTTTGAGCTGCCTACATATCCCTAGTTTTACATGAATCGGGCCATGTGTAGCTCTAGACCCAACGGTGAACGAAGCGATGGGATTGTTATAGGAATGGTAGCATGTTTCAGAAAGGTTCCCTTCTCGGGGAGGATAGTATCACATGGGTTTTATGCTAAGTCATGAATATGATCCTGGAGTGTGATGGATGTATCATACGGCAGATATCTGAACGGTCATAGAGTATGGGTGATTGATGAGAATCAGCTAAATGGCAGAGTGCAAGTGGTACGAGTGGAAACCGAAGCGAAGGTGCTCCCGTTTGAAGAATAGTTACCTCCTGGATTTCCTGCAAAATTTAAAACGCGATGTATGCCCATATGCAGATTACTACAAGAATTTAAACATGATGCAAATTCCCTTTGGACCATGAAGGTTGTCTTTGGACAGAGAAGATGACGTCCTTAGACCATGACGTCCCGGGCCATGAATCATGAGATAAGAGATTCGTAGGCCATGAAATGATGTTCTCGCGCATGAAGATGATGCCTCTAAACCTTGACGCCTTTGAATAATGATGTGTAATATTGAGAGATCGGCAAGCCATGACATGGTGTCTTCAGGCTATGAGGATGATGCCTTCGGACTATGATGCCTTTGGACAAGCTGGCTATATATCAGCCCATGAAGTGCAGAAACATGATACCAAAGGTAATAACGAGGCAACGCTTAGCCTCGTGCAGAGTTTGGGGGCAGAGCTTAGCCCCGAGAGAAGAAGATAATGAAAATTGAAAGTGGAGAAACACTTATGCAGAAGGTAATAACGAGGCAACGCTTAGCCTCGTGCAGAGTTTGGGGGCAGAGCTTAGCCCCGAGAGAAGAAGATAATGCAAATTGAAAGTGGAGCAACACTTATGCAGAGGGAGACAAAGCTTAGTCTCGCGAGAAGGTAGTTCTTAGCATTATGCAAATAAGGAGGCAGGGCTTAGCCTCATGCGAGATGTGAGACAGGGCTTAGTCTCATGCAAAGAGAAGGCAATGCTTAGCCTTATACAAATAAGGAGGCAGGGCTTAGCCTCATGCAAGATTTGAGACAAGGCTTAGTCTCATGCAAAGAGAAGGCAATGCTTAGCCTTATGCAGTGAACATGTAGCAAATAGGAGTAGAATATTTCTTAGCTGGAGAGACATTTGCGTCTGGTGGCCTGATTGGTAATGATTTTGATATGGGTACATTTCCCAATACCCATGTTATGTTTACTGTGCATGCATCCAAAGAAAAATTGTGAGTTTTGTAGGGGGGAGGTTGGTTCGTGCCTTCGTCAGCTGGCATTGCTTTGCTCCGTTCTAGAGGCCCTGTTTGTGTTGCCCTGGGTAACACCTGGGTGTCATTGAAATTATGTTTCGGAAAATACGTACTTATTGACGAAATAGAGTTATTTTAGAAAACATAGTGGTATGTAATATCAAGTAAATTAGATGAACTAATGACTGTAACACTTTAAAGACATTACGGCTTCCTTGTACTAAAATTTTGAGGGTCCTCCTCAAAATTCTGCCCCAGTTTTGTAAATGATCCTTCGGTCGTTCTGCATGTAGCGGAGTTGGTTGGATCTGTTTTAGAATTTTGAGAATCGTTCTCAAAATTCTGCCCCAGTTACTTAAACTTTTGCTGATTGTCTGGCATATAATGGCGTCAGCTGGACTTGCTCCGGAATTTTTAGGGTCCTCCTCAAAATTCTGCCCCAGTTTCTGGTTCTGGGGGAAATGAAAAAAATTTATTAAGCTATGACCGAACCCACATGGCTGCCTACGTATCCCCTCATAAACAGGAATCAGGTCCAGCGTAGTTCAATTACATCAGATGAATGTAAACAATCTTAATGTAGTATCTCTTGACTGCATCTGAATTGATAGGTTTTGGCCAAACTCTCTGTCCATTTTCGCGAGTATGAGTGCCCCGCCTGTTAGCACCCGGTGAACCACGTAAGGACCTTGCCAGTTAGGTGAAAATTTTCCTTTAGCTTTGTCCTGATGCGGGAAGATACGCTTCAGCACCAGCTGCCCTGGTGCGAATTGTCCTGGTCTGACCCTTTTGTTAGAAGCTCTGGACATTTTGTTCTGATAAAGCTGACCATGACATACTGCGTTCATTCTTTTTCTGTCTATGAGGGCTAGTTGCTCATATCGGCTCCTTATCCATTCTGCGTCACTGATTTCGGCGTCCTGTATGACCCTTAAAGAAGGAATTTCTACCTCGGCTGGAATGACAACCTAGGTACCATAAACCAGTAAATAGGGAGTTGCCCCAGTTGATGTACGGACCGTAGTGCGGTAGCCCAATAGGGTAAAAGGTAACTTCTCGTGCCATTGTTTGTGATTTTCTACCATCTTCCTTAGTATCTTCTTGATGTTTTTGTTGGCAGCTTCCACAGCTCCATTCATCTAGGGCATGTATGCTGTAGAGTTTTTATGCTTAATTTTGAAGCTTTCACACATGGATTTAATCAAATCACTGTTGAGATTGGCGGCATTATCAGTGATAATGGACTCGGGAACCCCGAATCGGCAAATAATACGATCCTTGAATAAATCCGCGATGACTTTCTTGGTTACAGCTTTGTCGGATGCAGCCTCCACCCATTTTGTGAAGTAATTAATGGCCACCAAAATGAACCGGTGCCCGTTAGAGGCGGTGGGCTCGATCGGACCAATGACGTCCATGCCCAAGCAGCAAAAGGCCAAGGTGCACTGGTTGCGTTGAGCTCATTAGGTGGTACCCTTATCATGTCTGCATGTACCTGGCATTGGTGGCATTTATGTACATACCGGATGCAATCTGTTTCCATGGTCATTCAAATATCCAGCTCTAAGTATCTTCTTAGCTAGAACAAAACCATTCATATGTGGGCCGCAAGTTCCGCCATGTATCTCCTCAAGCAATCTGGAAGCCTCCTTTGGGTCAACACACCTTAACAACCCCAAATCAGGAGTTCTTCTGTACAGGGTTCCCCCGATTTGGAAGAAGTGATTGCACAACCTCCGTAGTGTGCGTTTCTAAGCATGGTTCGCCTGTTCCGGTTATTCTCCTTTTGTCAAGTATTCTTTGATGCCGTGGAAACAAGGTTTTCCATCCATTTCTTCTTCAACATGAGCACAATAAGCCGACTTGTTATGGATTTTCACCAGGATGGGATCGATGAAATTCTTGTCTGGATGTTGTATCATTGATGACAAGGTGTCCAGTGCGTCTGCGAGCTCATTTTGAATTCTGGGCACATGTTTGAATCTATCTTTATGAATCTCTTCATCAATTCCTGCACATGATACAAGTATGGTAGAATCTTGCTGTTCTTAGTAGCCCATTCTCCTTGAACCTGATGTACCAGAAGGTTCGAATCGCCAATTACCAGCAACTCTTGTATGTTCATATAGATGGCCAAATTGAGCCCCATGATGCATGCCTCATATTCTGCCATATTGTTGATGCACGGAAACCTAAGCTTTGTAGATACCGGGTAATGTTGACCTATTTCTGATACCAACACTGCTCCAATACCTACTTCTTTGAAGTTTACAGCCTCATCGAAGAACATTCTCCAACCGTCGTACGTTTCAGCAATGTCCTCTCCTACGAATGACACTTCTTCGTCGAGAAAATATGTGTTTAGTGGTTCGTATTCTCCTCCCTAAGGATTTCCGATAAGATGGTCTACTAATGCTTGTCCTTTGGCGCCTTCTGAGTTACATAGACAATATCGAACTCACTTAACAATATCTGCCACTTGGCTAACTTCCCAGTTGGCATGGGATTCTGAAAGATGTACTTGAAAGGGTCCATCCTAGATATGAGGTATGTGGTATAGGCACAGAAGTAATGCTTCAACTTTTGAGCTGTCCATGTCAAAGCACAACAAGTGCCTTCCAGTAGAGAGTATCTTGCTTCATAAGGTGTGAACTTCTTACTCAGGTAGTATATGGCTTGCTCCTTTCTTCCTGTCTCGTCATGTCATTCTAAAACACATCTAAAAGCTCCGTCTAATACAGACAGATAGAGCAACAACGGTCTCCCAGGTTCTGGCAGGACTAGGATTGGCGGTGTAAACAGGTATTCCTTGATTTTGTCGAAAGCCTTCTGACAATCATCGGTCCAACTGGTTTCAGCATCTTTCCTCAACATTTTGAACATGGGTTCACATATTACCGTGGAGTGTGCTATGAAGCGGCTGATGTGGTTGAGGCGTCCTTGGAAGCTCATCACGTCCTTCTTGCTTTTTGGTGGTGGTAACTCTTGGATAGCCTTAACTTTGGACGGGTCCAACTCGATTCCTCGACGGCTGACGATGAATCCCAACAGCTTTCCTGCAGGAACCCTGAATGCACACTTTGCGGGGTTCAGTTTTAGATTGTACCTCCTTAGCCTGTCAAAGAACTTTCTCAAGTCTGCTATATGATCTGCGTCCCTCTTGGACTTGATGATGACGTCGTCAACATATACCTCTATTTTCTTGTGTATCATATCATGGAAAATGGTTGTCATGGCTCTCATGTAAGTAACCCCAGCGTTCTTTAGGCCGAATGGCATCATCTTGTAGCAGTATACTCCCCACAGTGTAATGAAAGCTGTTTTCTCAGCGTCTTCTTCATCCATCCAGATCTGGTGATAACCCGCGAAGCTGTTTCATAGAAAATGTCTTCATGGAATATGAGTGGTTTTATCATTTATTTTCCTTTGTTTGGTTGGTGAGTGAAAAAAAATTTTCGAAAAATATTTTCTAGTGTTTGGTTAGAGAGTAGAAAATATTTTTTTATGCTACTCTCCTCACCCTCTTTTTCCAAGTCCCCATGTTTCCTTGGTCTCCCTCCCCATATACCCAACGACTCTATTTTCTTCAACAATTTAATTATTATTTTAAAAATCCACACAAACCCAAAGGAATTAATGTGTTGCTTTACTTTTTTACGCAAAACAACGTTGAAATATATGCTCCATAACTATAAAGAAAATACTCTTTTTTTTATTAAAAAAAAAGTACTCTTTCTACAACATGAAAATAAAGTAATCATTTTATTGAAATAAAAGAAAATACTTTCTCTACATCATGACAACTTCCTCAGGTATTTCATCCTCTTCTTCTGAGTCACTATCCTTATATTGCGTTGTCTCATTACATGTCACAGTCATTGGTTCATCGGGAAAAGTAATAATTGTTATACCCCATTTTAACACGGGTCAAATTAGAGTATAACATATTTTGCAAATTCGAGGTTTAATTAATTAAAAAGAGTCGCCACCTAACTATTTTCATGGTGAATTAGGACACCAATTTTAGCTAAATAATGTTTAAAGTTAACTATGTTCCATGGTCTACTTAACCTTTAAGACTATGGGTAAGGGTTCTAAATAATCTTATAGAGAAGGTATCAAGCACTCTATCTGATACATTAAATATAGTTAACCGGCCAAACAGAAGTTAATTAAGGTTGAGTGTAAAATCAAAGAATATATTAGTTTCCAAAGAAAGAAAGAAAAAAGTGAATAAATCTTTGTAAAACAAATATAATAAGGTTGGATTTAAATAGTGAACTTGAACTCTCATTTAAGATCTGAGAGAATGATTTCTTGAACTAGTAATGAGCTCATCGTTGTCATTCAACGCTGTCCAAAAAATCAATTTCCTTTAACCCGTTAACTCCAAACTTGAAACATTAGAAAAGTATCCATTAGTTCAAAACGTATTTTTTTTTAAAAATGACATCGTCTTGAATATATGAAACAGGAAAGCAAAATAAAGAAGACAACTTCTGTGTGCAGGAAATACTACGAGTTTAAGACCTTTTAAAATAACAAAATAAAAAACGAGTTATAAATCTTACAAAACATCTGTAGAGCAGAGAGTAGTTCAAAAGCCATTGTTGGTCTTTGTAATACCTTAGCATGCTTAACAACCAGTATTTGGCGCAGGTCATGATTTTAAAGAAAAATTAATTAGATGCAAATAACTATGTGACAAACTGATTCTTTACTACAGAAATACTTTTTTAAGTATGGAGCAAACAAACAAGTAAACACACATGAGACAGTAAATCAACTATCAAAACAAAATAAAGAAATAGGCAGCCATTGTTTGTTCTTCAATCTTCTCCTCTCTTTTCTTGAGAGCCCTAAATATACTTTACGAGTGGAAGAGGAAACAAAAGGGTATATGCGTACTTCATGTATAGCAACATCGTCGAGTCCCGCATTGGAACTCCTTTCAGCTCCGGTACGTCATGCAGTGTAAAAAAAGAAAGAAAATGAATTAGAAAAAAGAGAATGCAACTCTTAACAGTATAAGAACAAAAAAGGAAAAGGATTCATGATATTCTGCTCAAGCTCAATGTACAAAACAGTCTAACAAAGTATGGCAAGTTCATATTCCAACATATCATGGATTCTTAAAGTACTTATTCCTAAAATTTAGTTAAACATGGTCATTAAAGGTATTTTTACATATTGAGTGATCAACTAGACACACGATTAGTGAGATCATCCAAAAGAATGACACTTCAAATTTCAAGGATGGTTATCCATACAATATGCATCAGACAAAGAAATAGGCACCTAATGTAAACATGATTTATAATAATAAGAATAATATCCTATAAACATGATTTCTAACTAAAGAAAATACAGTATTCTGTCCACGAATCTTTGGTGCCTGTATTTAAGTGACTCAAGGTAAAAATTCTAAGTATGGTTCCTAACACATGAAACACACTGTTCTATCAACAAAACTCTTACAAGTTGATTTAAGTAAACCTTGAACGCCTTCGTTATGCCTCTAAAAGTACAATATTACCAATATATCCAGAAAGCTCTAACTCAAGGTTCAAGTATAGCCGAAGTTTGATTTAATTTTGCAATAATCATCTTTTGACTAGTATGATAGTAGTAAACTTCTTCAACATATTTCCTTACATGACAGAATGAAAGTGAATTTATAACATATTAATATGATGAAGGTTCAACAGAAAGCTCATTTGGTGACAAAGATTCTCTAAGACATGGTATCTAAACTTTGAGATGAACTTAAAGTAGCATTTTCCTTCAACAAAACAGAGAATAGGAACATTAATATTTAACAGATGATACTTTCGAGTTTGTTTAACACATAACTAAGTAAAATAGTGATTAGTCCTAAAATCATATTTCTAACAGTTAAAATCTAAACCAAAAAGCATAATACACTAAAGAAACAGAAAAATATGCATGACATATTTAAAGGGATAATAAAAGGTTTAAACTTAAAATGTACTCTTTCAAACAGTTGAACAAAACGGCAGACATAAACTAGAAAATCTTCTAAGTACATGTCAAAATTCTACTAACATAACTAAAGGAAAGAACTTAGGACATTATTTTTTCCTTAGTAAACATGGTATTATAAACTAAAGAGAATCGGTAAAAAAGTCGGGTGTTACCTATTGTGGGGCAGTAAACTCGGGTGTCGTCGTCGAATCTATTCTCACGTGACGAACGAATTCGAATTTGAACAAACAGATCTGAAGGTCGTCCTTTAGAGTGAAGGAACAACCAAAAGCTTGGAAAAGCAGCCGTGAAAATACAAAAAAAATGTACTGATTCTTTAGAGTGTTCAATGTCGGCTGAAAAGCTTAATATTTTCTACCGTATCTGAGAGTATTTGAGCCTTAAAAATTTAGAGTTTTTGTGGGTTTTTTTTCGTGCTCTAGAACCTCTAATTTCGGCTGAGATCCAAAGAGAGTATTTATAGAGAAAGGTTAGGGCTTAGAGAGGTGACTTTTTGGGCGGGATTTGAACAGCGAGAAAGCCGTTTGAATTTTTAAAAATACCGTTTCAAATCAAAAAGAGCAAATCTTTACACCAATAATTATCGCTGAACAGAGGTCATCAACTTCAAAAGTATTTTGGCCTCTTGTATTGATCGAATCTCGTTGACGATAAGATGGAATCGAGGAAAGTCACGAGATAGGAGTCTTAAATAAAATTGGAAAGACAAAGTCTGCCACAAGATGCTGAATTTTTCACCAAAGAGGAAGATAGCTTCTGACTTGTGAGAGAGAGGAAGTCCGGATGCGCTCGTAAGAGAGGTTTAGGGTTAGGAAAAATGTGAGAAACTAAGGACGTCGTTTAATGAGGTTTCTAGAGGGTTTTAGGTTTGCTGCTGAATTAGGCTTTGGGCTTCATGGGCTAGTTGATGGCCGAAATTTGGGCTTGAAATTGTCCTGATACTCCTTTCTTCCTAGTATTTTCTTGGGCTCCTAAGTTGATAAATTTATACATGATAAAATAATATTAAGTAGATAATTTAAAGTAGTAACAATACTAATTGCAACAATAGTATTAATAATGACAATAAGTAATAAATAATAATAATAATAATAATAATAATAATAATAATAATAATAATAATAATAATAATAATAATAATAATAATAATAATAATAATAATAATAATAATAATAAAAGTAGTATAGTAGTAGTAATAATAATAAAGTGGTAGTAATAGTAGTAGTAGTAGTAGTAGTAGTAGTAGTAGTAGTAGTAATAATAATAATAATAATAATAATAATAATAATAATAATAATAATAATAATAATAATAATAACAATAATAATAA
>NW_017672165.1:0-12105 GCF_001879085.1 Nicotiana attenuata | reverse complement strand
GTAAAAGTAAGTAATTATAAGAATAATTAATAATATCAACACTAATACTAATACTAATACTAATATTAATTCCAATGATAGTAGTAGTAGTAACAATTGTTATTAAAAAATAGTAGCAAAAAATAGGGTATTCAGTTTATTTAGAAAACTAATTAGAAGAAAGGAAGGACAAAATTGGATGTCAACAGCTGCCCCTCTTTGACCGGAGACGATGCAAGAGTTTTTGGGCAAAGAAATTGACTAAGTAGCCAATTTGTTCCCGACCATCAAGGTTGAAATGGGACAAGGGAACGTAAAAAAATTGATTGCGGCCGAACTCCGGTTTCGAGTTGCCTACATATCTCGGGTTTCACGGGAATCAGGCCATATGTAGTTCAAGACTTATAGTACCCTGGAGTAGGACTCAACTATTGATGCAAATCTTAAAATGCAGCCCCAGTGTTGAATTATAGAGACACTGGGTACCATGATTGAAAGAAAGATATTTGAAATAAGGATTTGGTTAGGAATTATGAGAGTTGAGCCGAGCAGAGTTTGAAGTAGATTCTTGACCTTTGTTGCAGAGTTTGGTATTCCTGCCCAACAAACTGCCCCAGTTCACTGCTAAGATATAGTTCCACGTTGCGCTATATTTCCTGCAAAGCTTAACAATGCTGAAAAAATTCGTTAGAAAATAAGATGCAATATGCCATAAAAGTAATCTTATGAAATTAATATTTAAGTGTCAATTCATAAGAAATGCGAATTTATTTGGGCAAACTTTATAAAAAATATAATTTTATGGTGACATATTTCATAGTTGGCAATGGCACATGGGAGTTTAGTTTATAAAGATAAATGCATTTGGCAATGATTTATGAAAGATATATTTTGACAATGTTTATGCAAGCGAGACCACTCGGGTCGAAATAAATTAAATGTCCTTTTGAGGAAGGATTAACTTCAATATCCTATTTGAGGGCGGATTGACCCGATACTATTTGAGGGTGGATAGACCCGATATATCCTATTCGAGGGCGGATGGACCCGATATATCCTATTCGAGGGCGGATGGACCCAATATATCCTATTCGAGGGCGAATGGACCCGATATATCCTATTTGAGGGCGGATAGACCCGATATATCCTGTTTGAGGGCGGATGGACCCGATATATCCTGTTCGAGGGTGGATGGACCCGATATATCCTGTTTGAGGGCGGATAGACCCGATATATCTTGTTTAAGGGAGGGCGGATGGACCCGATATATCCTGTTTGACAGCAGATGGACCCGATATATCCCGTTTGAGGGCAGATGGACCCGATATATCCTATTTGAGGGCGGATGGACCCCATATATCCTATTTGAGGGCGGATTGACCCGATATATCCTATTTGAGGGTGGATAAACCCGATATATCTTATTCGAGGGCAGATGGACTCGTTATATCCTATTCGATGGCGGATGGACCCGATATATCTTATTCGAGGGCGGATAGACCCGATATATCCTATTTGAGGGCGGATGGACCCGATATATCCTGTTTGAGTGCGATGGACCCGATATATCCTGTTTGAGGGTGGATAGACCCGATATATGCGTGTTTGAGAGGGCGGATGGACCCGATATCTGAAGTGGGCGGATGGACCCGATATAATCCTGTTTAATGGCGGATGGACCCGATATATCCTGTTTAGGCGGATACCTGGCGATGACCCGAAATTCTGATTTGAGGGGGATGGACCCGATAAATCCTATTTGAGGCGAATAGACCCGATATATATCCTATTTGAGGTGGATAGACCCGATAGTATCCTATTGAGGCGGATAAACCGATATATCCTATTTGAGGGCGGAGGACCGATATATCCTATGAGGGCGGATGGACCGATATATCCTATGAGGGCGATGAACCCGATATTCCTATTTGAGGGCGGATGACCCGATATATCCTATTTGAGAGGCGGTGATGAGACCGATATATCCTATTGAGGAGGAGAGACGCCGATATATCCTATTTGAGGGGATGGACCCGATATATCCTATTTGAGGGCGGATGGACCCGGATATATCCTATTTGAGGCGGATGGACCCGATATATCCTATTTGAGGGCGGAGATAGACCCGATATGTCCTATTTGAAGGTGGACAAGCCTGGCATGTGGTGCTTGATTTGCAATTACAAAGATTGATGCAGTGCAAAGAGCTTGATACAGTACAGAAGATCTTGATATGGTGGCCATTTTGTAGTGGTAATTCATGGTGCGATGCAAAAATCCCGTGGCAGTAACTTTATAGTAGCGAATATCCATGGTGCAAAGAGCTTGATGTAGTGCCTTTATAGAAGCAAATATTCAGGAGCGGTGCCAATAATTTAGAATCTGCAGCTGAAGTTTATTATTGGTAAATTCCTGCACTCAAGATAACTATGAGTGTCAAAATAAATTTGCGATAACTGGGCTTGATCCTTTTCTTCCTCTTGAACTTCTAACGTTGATGCTTGAGCTTTTAGGGTAGCGTGCAATATTATTCAAGAATAGCTAAAGATTGTCCCTTCATCACTCAAGGAGAGTTGTTAGTATAAAAGAAAATGGCCGCCTTGAATGTAACATCAAAGTTTTCATATTGAATCTACAATTGTATTGCTATGGCTTTTCAAACTTGCCGATGCGAAGATGACCAGAATTTAGCCTCGAAAAATCTGACTTCTGTTTACCGAATAATGAGAATCCTTCTACAAAATCTGCCCCAGTGACTTTTGGGGGAAATAAAACTTTTATTATATTGAGACCGAACCCATAGGGCTGTCCTACGTATCCCCTCTTAAACGGGAATCAGTGTCAAAATGTAGTTCATTAACAAAAGTCTCGGGAAGAATTACAAAAGAGTAGTACTAAGGGCGGGCGGGTGGAGAATGTTGTGATATGACATCATTCTCAGTCCTCCTTATCTGCTATGTGTTTTCTCTCTTCAAGCATCGTTTCCAATTTTGATGGATCGCCTTTTGACAATAATTGTGTCTGCGATGCAGTTACTGCTTGTTAACTTCATGTTGTACATCTCTCTCCCCCTTTTTTTTTTGTAAACTCAGCCATTTTTCTAAAAGTGAAACTAAGTAATATTTTAAATGAAGTTTGGGCTGAATATTTTATAGTATTGTGCCGAAAGGCTTATGTGATTTTGGACTGAGTATGGGATCGGACTGCACGCCGCAGTGGTATGATGATGATATTGATATGAGGCCAAGGGCCTGATTGATGCCACGAGATGGCTTATAATTGCGCTTGGGCCGTAAGGGCCCCTCCCGGAGTCTGCACACCCCCAGTGAGTGTCGTCGACGTTAAATAAATGGAGCGGGCTGCACGGCCGCAGCGGGGTACTGGAGAGTACCGGTTTATGTGTTGCATTGCATATTTTAATTGTCATTTATTCTTTATCTGTTGTGGTATTATTATAATTGTCCTCGCTGTTCTACTGTATTTATAGCTTTACCTTGTGTTATTTAGGATTTCTTATCCTCAAACTTTATTTATATTTATTACTTTCTGGGTTGGAAGTACTCACAATACTCCCTGCACCTTGTGTGCAGATTCAGGTACACCACAGGGTGAGTGAGGACTTCTTGGCTGAGCATCGTTTATCCGGGAGTATCGAGATAGCTGCATGGCGTTCGCAGCCTTGATCTCTCCCATCTATCTTTATCCTTTTATTCGTATTTTCTTTCCTAGACAGACTTGTGATTAGGTGAATATTTTATATTAGAGGCTCATGTTCGTGACGCCAGATTCTGTGGGCTGATTAGTATTTTGTTTTTATTTTGGGGTTTTTCGAATGTTAGAGATTATTTCAGAAGTTCCGCATTAAATTGGTATTTTAGTAGTGAATATTTATTTATCTATCTAGATTAATTGGTTAAGGTTGTGGAAATGGTCGGGCTTGCCTAGCAATGTGTTGGGCGCCATCACGACCGAGGGTTGGGTCGTGACAGTTTATGCAAGCGAGACCACTCGGGTCGAAATAAATTAAATGTCCTTTTGAGGAAGGATTAACTTCAATATCCTATTTGAGGGCGGATTGATCCGATACTATTTGAGGGTGGATAGACCCGATATATCTTATTTGAGAGCGGATGGACCCGATATATCCTATTTGAGGGCGGATGGACCCGATATATCCTATTCGAGGGCGGATGGACCCGATATATCCTATTCGAGGGCGGATGGACCCGATATATCCTATTTGAGGGCGGATAGACCCGATATATCCTGTTTGAGGGCAGATGGACCGATATATCCTGTTCGAGGGTGGATAGACCCGATATATCCTGGTTGAGGGCGGATTGACCCGATATATCATGTTTGAGGGAGGGCGGATGGACCCGATATATCCTGTTTGACGGCAGATGGACCCGATATATCCCGTTTGAGGGCGGATGGACCCGATATATCCTATTTGAGGGTGGATAGACCCGATATATCTTGTTTGAGGGAGGGCGGATGGACCCGATATATGATGTTTGAGGGCGGATGGACCCGATATATCCTGTTTAAGGGCGGATGGACCCGATATATCCTGTTTAATGGCGGATGGACCCCATATATCCTGTTTGAGGGCGGATGGACCCGATAAATTCTATTTGAGGGCGGATGGACCCGATAAATCCTATTTNGACCCGATATATCCTATTTGAGGGCGGATAAACCCGATATATCCTATTTGAGGGCGGATGGACCCGATATATCCTATTTGAGGGCGGATGGACCCGATATATCCTATTTGAGGGCAGATGAACCCAATATATCCTATTTGAGGGCGGATAGACCCGATATATCCTATTTGAGAGCGGATGAACCCGATATATCCTATTTGAGGGAGGAGAGACCCGATATATCCTATTTGAGGGCGGATGGACCCGATATATCCTATTTGAGGGCGGATGGACCCGATATATCCTATTTGAGGGCGGATGGACCCGATATATCCTATTTGAGGGCGGATAGACCCGATATGTCCTATTTGAAGGTGGACAAGCCTGGCATGTGGTGCTTGATTTGCAATTACAAAGATTGATGCAGTGCAAAGAGCTTGATACAGTACAGAGATCTTGATATGGTGGCCATTTTGTAGTGGTAATTCATGGTGCGATGCAAAAATCCCGGTGCAGTAACTTTATAGTAGCGAATATCCATGGTGCAAAGAGCTTGATGTAGTGCCTTTATAGAAGCAAATATTCAGGGAGCGGTGCCAATAATTTAGAATCTGCATGCTGAAGTTTATTATTGGTAAATTCCTGCACTCAAAGATAACTATGAGTTTCAAAATATAATTTGCGATAACTTGGCTTGATCCTTTTCTTCCTCTTGAACTTCTAACGTGATGCTGAGCTTTTAGGGTAGCGTGCAATATTATTCAAGAATAGCTAAAGATTGTCCCTTCATCACTCAAGGAGAGTTGTTAGTATAAAAGAAAATGGCCGCCTTGCATGTAACATCAAAGTTTTCATATTGAATCTACAATTGTATTGCTATGGCATTTCAAACTTGCCGATGCGAAGATGACCAGAATTTAGCTCGAAAATCTGACTTCTGCTTTACCGAATAATGAGAATCCTTCTACAAAATCTGCCCCGATTTTGACTTTTGGGGGAAATAAAACTTTTATTATATTGAGACCGAACCCATAGGGCTGCCTACGTATCCCCTCTTAAACGGGAATCAGGTCAAAATGTAGTTCATTACAAAAGTCTCGGAAGAATTACAAAAGAGTAGTACTAAGGGCGGGCGGGTGGAGAATGGTTGTGATATGACATCATTCTCAGTCCTCCTTATCTGCTATGTGTTTTCTCTTCAAGCATCGTGGTTCCAATTTTGATGGATCGCCTTTGACAATAATTGTGTCTGCGATGCAGTTACTGCTTGGTAACTCATGTTGTACCGTTATCTTGCCTTGTTCAATCATGCTTTGTATCTTGAATTTGAGTGTTGAACATTCTTCAGTATATGTCCTTGAATGTTTGAATGGAATGCACAATTTTTGGATGGATCAAAGTTTTGAGGTGGATGCTTAGAGATAAATCATTTCCTTGGTTGTAGAAGACCTTTGGCTTTCAATCTTTCAAGTATGTCAACCAATGTCTCATCCAAAGGAGTGAAAGAGCAGGGCTTCATCTTCTTTTATTAACAAAGGTTGCATTGTGCTTGAGGAGATTGCTTCTGGAAGTTTTGTTGAAAACTTTGCTAGCGATTAGACGGGAGATGCATGTTGTGCAAGTTGGAAGTGACATAAGATTGCAAAAGTGGGTTATTGTCATAGCATTTTGGCTGGTGCATAGTCGTGCCAACTGAGTTATCTTCTTTATATTGGTTTTGCAGGTTTCCAAGTATCTTTTGATGGAAGGCTTGATTAATGGTTTGGGATGTTGAATTGCCCACAACTCTTCCTTCCTGAATGCCACATCCAAGCTCGTTTCCAATTCGAATCAAATCAGAGAAATTGCGTGCACAAGTTCCAAGCAACTTATCAAAATATATGCCTTCTTGAATTTGGACAAAGGCTGATATTAATTCCTCCTCTGGCAATGGAGGATGCATTTTTGAAGCTTCTAACCTCCACCGTGTGGCATATTCTTGAAAATATTCATGTGACATTTTCTTTATTTTGAGCAAATCAGCCATGTGCGGATCACTTCTGATGTTGAACTCATGTTGCTTCAAAAAATTGCGAGCCACATCTTCCCACGTACGCCATTTGCTAAAGTATTATCTGGCATACTGTAATGACCCGGCCGGTCGTTTTTGGAATTTACACCCTGATCCCCCATTAACTGCTTCCCCTAAGTTCATTTCTGCTATTTTGGGTTGCCGGGACGTTCGGTGTTGAGTTTTGGAAAGTTTTGGGACACTTAGTCCCTAAATGAGAGCTTAAGTGTTGAAAAGTGGTATGTAGTAAGAACAGTATGAAGACGACCTCGGAATGGAAATCTGATGGTTCCGTTAGCTCCGTTAGGTGATTTCGGGGTTGGGAGCGTGTTCGGAATGTATTGTGGGAGCTCGTAACTCATTTAGGCTTGAAATGCCGAAGTTTGAATTTTTGAAGTTTCCGGTTCGATAGTGAGTTTTTGATCCGAGGGTCGGATTGGAATTTCGGAACTTGCAGTAGCTCCGTCATGTCATTTGGGATGTGTGTGCAAAATTTCAAGTCATTCGGACGTGTTTTGGTTAGGTTTTTGATCGAAAGCGTATTTGGAAGAAACTTGTAGTTCTTAGGCTTGAATCTTTGATTTAATCGGGTTTCCGGTGTTGTTTTAGGTGTTTTAAGGATTGGTACAAGTTTGAATAAGGTATTAGGTGGTATTGGTGATTTTGGTTAAGGTCCTGGGGGCCTCGGGATGCTTTCGGATGGTCGACGGGAAGAAATTCTAAAGTGTGCAGCAGCAGATTTTGAGCCTTCTGGTATTTCCGCTTCTGCAGCTTATTAACCGCAGAAGCGGCTTCTTCACCGCAGAAGCGGCTCATGGTCCGCAGAAGCGGGAGGTCCCTTATCCGCAGAAGCGGAAATGACTGTTCTGAAAAGGGGATAATTCGAGGGTTAATTCAAAAGTTAGAAAAAAACAATTGGGAGCTCGGGAGAAGGCGATTTTGGGTGGATTCTGAAGAGAACATCACTGGGTAATGTTTTCTAGACCCTATTTAGTTGTATTCCATCTATATATAGTTAAACCCACCATTAGAATTCGAATTCAAGGTCAAAATTGGGGAAAATTGGAAGAAACTTCATAGACCTAATTATTGAGTTTTGAGTGGGCAATTGACCTCCGATTTGGGAGATTTTTATATGGTTAGACTCAGTTGTTTGCAATATTATTAGCGGAATCAGTTGTTTGCAATATTATTTACGATATGTAATTGAATTGAATAGATTTGGGCCATTTGGAGTCAGATACTCGTGGCAAAGGCGTGGTTTCTATTGATATTGAGTCGGTTCGAGGTAAGTGGCTTGTCTAACCTTGTGTGGGGGACCTTTCCCCTTAGGATTTGTTATTTGTTGATTTGAGTGCCTTGTACGCGAGGTGACGAGCGCGTACTTGAGACAATTGTTGAAAATCCGGTTTTCTTAAGATATTGAGATTGAGTTCCTTTCATATTTGCGTTATTACACTTGCAATTATAACCTGTGCTAGATTAGGAAAGCATGATTAGTTGATTTAACTTGCCTAATTGCTTAAGTTGCCTTGACTGTACTACGTGAAGCATGCTAGGCCAGTACTACCTGTTGCTTGTCTTTTGTACTTCGTTTCCGTGTACCTTCTGGTTGTGATTGCGCATTTACATTGGGACTACGGATGTGGGATTCTGGTAGCTCCCCCCCTTGTTTGTTTACTTTGGGACTGCGGGTTCGATTCCCGATAGATCCCCCTGCACATTGATGGTTGGACTACGGGACGGTATCCCGGGAGATCCTTCGGATGTACACATATGATGGACTACGGGACGGTGTCCCGGGAGATCCACTGGACAGTTGAGAAAAAAGGGGCTACAGGACGGTATCCTGGGAGACCCTCGTTGTTATCATTGGTATTGAGCTGTGTTTACTCTGTGTTTATTCTGTACTTGTGTAGTTGTTATAGCCTCGTTGACTTGTCTTATCTCACCGTTGTACTTATTATATCTGTCAGATTTTTATACTGTTAAATTATTATTATTATTATTATTATATTTTGTCTCAGTAGGGCCCTGACCTTCCTCGTCACTACCCAACCGAGGTTAAGTTTGGCACTTACTAAGTACCGCTGTGGTGTACTCATGCCCTTCCTGCTCATGTTTTTCATGTGCAGATCATTCAGGTACCTCCACTCAGGCGCACTATCAGTGAGGCAGGAGGACTACGGAGACTTCGAGGTAGATCTGCTGCGTCCGCAGACCGACGAGTCTCCCTCTAACTCTATCTTTAGTACTTAGTTTTCCTTCTTCGGTTGTTAGAAATTCTGGAGTTTGGAACCTTTACTATACACTTCTGTAGCCTGTGTTGCCCGTGAGTTTCCGGGTTTTGGGAATTGTTTTAGACTTGTGATATTGAGTTGTACTTGCCAAGCGGCATTCAGTACAGTTTCCTTTAGATATTTGATTTGATTTTCTCTATTTTTTTTTCCGCAATTATTATATTTCAGCAAATGTTAGGCTTACCTGGTCATGGGGACCAGGTGCCGTCATGACATGTTCATGGTTGGTGAACTAGGGTCGTGACAAGTTGGTATCAGAGCTCTAGGTTCATAGGAGTCACGGAACATAAGCTGGTTTATTAGAGTCTCGCTGATCAGTACGGAGACGTCTGTACTTATCTACGAGAGGCTATGTAACTATTTAGGAAAAATCTTCACTTCATTTGAATTCCTTGTCGTGTGATATTTTTGACATCAAATCTAAACTTCTGTCTTCTATTCTCTCACAGATGGTGAGGACACGCGCTACACGAGATGACCAGGCACCCGCACCCCCTGCTGCCGCCGCCAGAGGCCGGGGCCGGGGTAGAGGTCGAGGGCGCGCACGAGGTGCAGCCAGAGCACCTGCGCGAGCTGCCGCCGAGGTGCCACCAGCAGATTCAGTCGGAGCCCAGGCACCTGGCACACCTACCACTGCCACTACTACTCCAGCGCTCCAGCAGACTTTGGCTCAGTTCATCAGCATGTACACCACCTTAGCTCAGGCATGGTTGGTTCCCCTTGCTGCAGCCACGTCCCAGGCTGGGGGAGGAGCACAGACTCCCGCCGTCCGCACTCCTGAGCAGCGAGTGCAGGTTGAGTAGGTTCCCGAGATTATTCCCCCACCGCCTGCAGCGCCAGTTCAGCCCGAGAATGGGTCAGCTGCTTCAGAGGACGAGCAGCGGAGACTTGAGAGGTTTAAGAAATATGATCCCCCAGTGTTCAGTGGCTTAGCATCAGATGATGCCTTGCGATTTTTGGAGGAGTGTCATCGTATTCTTCGTACTATGGGCATAGTGGAGTCCAGCGGGGTTTCTTTCACTGCTTTTCAGCTTCGAGGAGCCGCCTATGATTGGTGGCGTACTTATGAGTTAGACAGTCCAGTCGAGGCTACTTCACTGACTTGGGCCCAGTTCTCGGACATGTTTATGAGAGAGTTTGTTCCCCAGAGCCTCAGAGATTCATGGCGCGCAGAGTTTGAGCACTTGCGCTAGGGTGCTATGACAGTTTCAGAGTATGCCATCCGTTATACCAGGTTGGCCAGGCACGCACCGGCTTTGGTTGCTACAGTTCGAGAGAGAGTTCGCAGGTTCATTGAGGGCCTTATTCCGCCCATCAGGTCTAGCATGGCTCGAGAGTTGGAGATGGACATTCCTTATCAGCAGGTAGTGAGCATTGCTAGGAGGATTGAGGGTATGCTCGCCAGGGAGCGAGGAGAGAGGGAGGCCAAGAGGTCTCGAGAGTCGGGCCACTACTCTGGTGCCCGTACCTCATCAGCAGGTCGTTATGGTAGAGGTTATTCTGGTCGCCCTGTACATTCAGCTTTACCAGCAGCCGGCAGTACTCCAACTCCGCCTACACCACAGGAGCCTTACTATGCGCCTCCAGTTTCTAGCGCGCCTCCTGCGCGGGGTACTTCCAGAGGTCAGTCTAGCAGGCCTAGCCCCAGCCAGTCACAGCCACCGCGCCCTCCCAGAGCTTGCTTCGAGTGTGGTGATACACGCCACATGGTTAGGGACTGCCCCAGACTAGGTAGGGGTGCATCTTCACAGACTACCCAGCCACAGCGTGCTCCTCAGAGTTCTCAGGCTATGGTCACAACTCCCGCTGCTACCCCACCTGCCCAGCCAGCCAGGGGCGGAGGTAGGGGAGATAGAGGTCGCCCTCGAGAGAGGGGCCGTGCCAGATATTATTGTATTCCTGCCCGCACTGAGGCTGTTGCCTCCGACTCCGTCATCACAGGTATTATACTGGTTTGTCACAGAGAGGCATCGGTTCTATTCGATCCAGGCTCTACTTACTCTTATGTGTCTACTTACTTTGCTCCGCATTTGGGTGTGCCTCGGGATTCTTTGAGTGCCCCCGTTTATGTTTCTACTCCTGTGGGAGATTCTCTTGTTGTGGACCGCATTTATCGGTCATGTTTGGTTACTATTCATGATTTTGAGACCAGAGCAAATTATTATTACTCGGTATGGTGGATTTTGACATTATTCTGGGCATGGACTGGTTGTCGCCCCACTTTGCTATTCTTGATTGTCACGCCAAGACCGTGACGCTGGCTATGCCAGGTGTTCCGCGTATTGAGTGGAGTGGTACTTTAGATCACACTCCCAGTAGAGCTATATCTTTTCTTAAAGCTCAGCGCATGGTTGAGAAGGGGTGTGCCGCGTATTTGGCTTATGTGAGAGATGTTAAGGTTGATACCCCTTCTGTTGATTCTGTTCCAGTGGTACGGGATTATCCCGATGTATTTCCAGCTGATCTTCCAGGCATGCCGCCTGATAGGGACATTGATTTTGGCATTGATCTGTTGCCGGGCACTCAGCCCATTTCCATTCCTCCGTATCGTATGGCTCCTCCTGAGTTGAAGGATCAGTTGCAGGAATTGCTTGGTAAGGGTTTTATTCGACCCAGTGTGTCACCGTGGGGTGCTCCTGTCTTGTTTGTGAAGAAAAAGGATGGCTCTATGCGCATGTGTATTGACTACCGCTAGTTGAACAAGGCTACAGTGAAGAACCGTTATCCTTTGCCTCGTATAGATGATCTGTTTGACCAGCTTCAGGGCGCACAGGTGTTTTCTAAGATTGACTTGCGCTCAGGGTACCATCAGTTGAAGATTCGGGAGCCTGATATCCCGAAGACTGCCTTCAAGACTCGATACGGCCATTACGAGTTCCTTGTTATGTCATTTGGGCTGACCAATGCCCCAGCAGCTTTCATGCACTTGATGCACAGCATATTCAGGCCATATCTTGACTCGTTCGTGATTCTTTTTATTGATGGTATTCTGGTGTATTCCCGGAGCCGGGAAGATCACGAGCAGCACCTGAGGACCGTGCTACAGACCTTGAGGGAGAAAAAGTTATATGCAAAGTTCTCAAAATGTGAGTTTTGGCTGAGTTCTGTGGCATTCTTAGGCCATGTG
>NW_017672164.1:210093-213285 GCF_001879085.1 Nicotiana attenuata | reverse complement strand
AAACTAGTCGAATCATCGGAAATCCATTCCGAGCCTTCTAACTCATAAGTCAACATTCGGTTGACTTTTCCAAACTAACCTTATCATAAAGAGACTTATTGTCTCATTTCTAACCGAACTCTATCCGAATTACTTCAAATTCTCCAAACACGTATAATGAAACATATAGAAGTATAAAACGGGGAAAATGGGGCGGTAACTCCCGTGACGACGGGTCGGGTCGTTACATCCTCCCCAACTTAAACAAACGCTCGTCCTCGAGCGGGTCAAGAAACATACTTGGAGTCTCAAACAAGTGAGGATATCTGCTCTGCATCTCCTGCTCGGTCTCCCAAGTGGCTTCCTCCACGGGCCGACCTCTCCACTGTACCTTCACCGAAGCTATGTCCTTAGATCTCAACTTTCGAACCTGACGACCCAAAATAGCCACCGGCTCCACATCGTAGGTCAAGTCCTCATCCAACTGGATCATGCTGAAGACTGCGATGGTCCGTATATACCTCACAAGATACGCCATATAGATAATGCCTCCAAATCTTCAAGGCATGAACGATAGCAGCCAACTCTAAGTCACGAACAGGGTAGTTCTTTTCATGGGGCTTTAACTGACGAGAAGCATACGCAATAACTCTACCCTCCTGCATCAATACACAACCGATCCCAACTCTCGAAGCATCACAATACACCGTGTAAGGACCTGAAGCTGATGGCAGTACTAGTACCGGAGTTGTGGTCAAGGCCGACTTGAGCTTCTGGAAGCTCTCCTCGCATTCATCCGACCACACAAATGGAGCATTCTTCTGTGTCAACTTCGTCAAAGGCGAAGCAATAGATGAAAAGCCCTGAACGAACCTGTGGTAATAACCCGCCAAACCGAGGAAACTCCGGATCTCAGTAGCTGAGGACGGTCTGGGCCAACTCTGCACCGCCTCGATCTTCTTTGGGTCAACATGAATACCATCACTAGACACCACGTGTCCCAGAAAAGTCAGAATACTAAGCCAGAACTCACACTTAGAGAACTTCGCATAAAGCTTCTCGTCTCTCAATCTTTGTAATACCACCCTCAGGTGCTGCGCGTGCTCCTCCTAGCTACGCGAGTACACCAGAATATCATCAATAAACACGATCACAAAAGAATCCAGATACGGCCGAAATACACTGTTCATCAAGTGCATGAATGCGGCTGGGGCATTAGTCAGCCCGAAGGACATCACTAGAAATTCGTAGTGCCCATATCTCGTCCTGAAAGCCGTTTTCATAATGTCTGAATCCCTAATCTTCAGCTGGTGATAGCCCGATCGAAGGTCAACCTTAGAGAATACCCTTGCTCCCTGAAGCTGATCAAACAAATCCTCAATACGGGGTAGTGGGTACTTGTTCTTCACTGTCACCTTGTTTAGCTGTCTGTAATCAATGCACATTCTCATTGTGCCATCCTTCTTCTTTACAAATAACACTGGTGCACCCCAAGGTGACACACTCGGGCGAATGAACCCCTTATCTAGGAGTTCCTGAAGCTGTTCCTTCAACTCTTTTAACTCCGCTGGTGCCATACGATAGGGAGGGATAGAGATGGGCTGAGTTCCCGGCACCAGATCAATACCGAAATCAATGTCCCTGTCCGGCGGCATGCCCGGCAGGTCCGCTGGAAACACATCAGGGAAATCCCTCACAACGGGAACCGAATCAAGACTAGGAGTCTCAGCTCCAACATCTCTAACGAAAGCCAAGTACGACAAACAACCCTTCCCAACCATCCGTTGGGCTTTTAGGAAGGAAATCACCCTGCCGGGTACATAGTCAGTCACGCCTCGCCACTCGATCCTCGGAATACCCGGAATAGCCAACGTAACTGTCTTGGCATGACAGTCCAGAATAGCATGGTACGGAGATAACCAATCCATACCCAGAATCACGTCGAAATCCGCCATGCCCAATAATAACAAGTCAACTCGGGTCTCCAGACCCCCATTAGTAACAAGAAAGGATCGATATACGTGATCCACAATAAGTATCACCCACCGGGGTAGATATATGCACAGGCAAGGCAAGACAACCACGGGTAGTACCCAAATGATGAGCAAAATATGAAGATACATAGGAGTAGGTAGATCCGGGATCAAATAAGACAGAGGCATCCCTGTGGCAGACTGAGATAATACCTGTGATGACTGCATCTGATGCACTGGCGTCTCTCATATCTGGAAGAGCATAGAATCGAGCCTGACCACCGCCAGTACGGTCCTCACCCCTGGGGTGACCTCTGGCTACCTGACCTCCACTCCTAGCTGACTGAGTGGGTGCTGAAGAAACAGGAGCAGAAGATGAGGGCTGATCCCTCTGCTGAGACTGTCTACTACGGAACCGGGGACACTGTCTCGTCATATGACCCAACTCACCGCACTCGTAGCAACGACCCGGAGCTGGAGAAGGGGACTGATGGGGACCCTTCGCTGCAGATGAACCCTGGGCTGAAGAAGCAGGAGCAGAGCTCTGAGCTGGAAGGGCACTCAGTGCAGGCTGGCTCTGCTGATGACCCTGATGACCACGGCCTGACGAAGCCCCACTGGACTCTGAACGACCTGACTGAGGAGGTCTGAAGGAACGACCTCTGCTGTGCTGGAACTGGCCCCTAGACGGAGCACCACTGAAACTACCTGAACCTCGAGGCCTCTTAGCCTCCCTCTCCTCACGCTCCCGACGACGATCTGTCTCAATCTGACGAGCCGCATCAACTACCTCCTCAAATGTAACTGCTGTAGCCCTTTCTCTAGTCATCAATATGCGGATCGGATAGTTGAGGCCATCCACAAACCTCCTAATCCCCTCGCGATCTGTCGGGATCATCCACGTAGCATGCCAAGCTAGCTGTGTAAACCTCAACTCATACTGAGTCACTGTCATACCTCCCTGAGTCAATCACTCGAACTGACGACGCAGCTCTTCCCTGTGAGACTGGGGTACATATTTTTCCAAGAATACCGTAGAGAATTGCTGCCACGTGAGGGGCGCTGCTCCAATAGGCCTACGCCTCTCGAACTCCTCTCACCAAGTAAATGCAGGCCCCGTGAACTGGAAGGTAGTAAAAGCCACTCCACTAGACTCCAGAATACCCGCAGTACGAAGTATACGCTGGTACTTATCCAGAAAACCCTGGGCATCCTCGCCCTCAACACCACTGAAAGTCGG
>NW_017672164.1:193938-207811 GCF_001879085.1 Nicotiana attenuata | reverse complement strand
AAACTTCTCGTAGACGAGAAGACCACTCACAAATCCATAGTATATTCTCCCATTTCCACTCCCGGAATATCCATCCGCTGGAGTACACCGCCGGGTCTCTGGTGTTCATATTTGACCTGCTGACAGTTGAGACATCGAGCCACATAATTCACAATATCCATTTTCATCCTTCTCCACCAGTAATGCTGTCTCAAATCCTGGTACATCTTCGTGGCACCCGGATGAATCGAATACCGCGAGCTGTGGGCCTCCTCTAATATCAACTCCCGGAGCCCATCCACATTGGGCACGCAAATCCGGCCCTGCATCCGCAACACACCATCATCTCCAATGGTCACATCTCTGGCATCATCATGCTGGACCCTGTCCTTCAGGACAAGCAAATGCGGGTCATCATACTGGCGCTCTCTGATGCGATCGTACAAAGAAGATTGGGAAACCATACAAGCCAACACCCGACTGGGCTCGGAAATATCTAACCTCACCATCTGATTGGCCAAAGCCTGAACATCAACTGCAAGGGGCCTCTCCCCAACTGGAATGTACGCCAAACTACCCATACTAATGGACTTCCGGCTTAAAGCATCGGCTACTACATTGGCCTTCCCGGGATGATACACGATGGTAATATCATAATCCTTGAGTAACTCAAGCCATCTCCGCTGCCTCAAATTAATATCCTTCTGCTTAAACAAGTGCTGAAGACTGCGATGGTCCGTATATACCTCACAAGATACGCCATATAGATAATGCCTCCAAATCTTCAAGGCATGAACGATAGCAGCCAACTCTAAGTCATGAACAGGGTAGTTCTTTTCATGGGGCTTTAACTGACGAGAAGCATACGCAATAACTCTACCCTCCTGCATCAATACACAATCGATCCCAACTCTCGAAGCATCACAATACACCGTGTAAGAACCTGAAGCTGATGGCAATACTAGTACCGGAGCTGTGGTCAAGGCCGACTTGAGCTTCTGGAAGCTCTCCTCGCATTCATCCGACCACACAAATAGAGCATTCTTCTGTGTCAACTTCGTCAAAGGCAAAGAAATAGATGAAAATCCCTGAACGAACCTGCGGTAATAACCCGCCAAACCGAGGAAACTTCGGATCTCAGTAGCCGAGGACGGTCTGGACCAACTCTGCACCGCCTCGATCTTCTTTGGGTCAACCTGAATACCATCACTGGACACCACGTGTCCCAGAAAAGTCACAGTACTAAGCCAGAACTCACACTTAGAGAACTTCGCATAAAGCTTCTCCTCTCTCAATCTCTGTAATAACACCCTCAGGTGCTGCGCGTGCTCCTCTTGGCTACGCGAGTACACCAGAATATCATCAATAAACACGATCACAAAAGAATCCAGATAAGGCCGAAATACACTGTTCATCAAGTGCATGAATGCGGCTAGGGCATTAGTCAGCCCGAAGGACATCACTAGAAATTCGTAGTGCCCATATCTCGTCCTGAAAGCCGTTTTCATAATGTCCGAATCCCTAATCTTCAGCTGGTGATAGCCCGATCGAAGGTCAACCTTAGAGAATACCCTTGCTCCCTGAAGCTGATCAAACAAATCCTCAATACGGGGTAGTGGGTACTTGTTCTTCACTGTCACCTTGTTCAGCTGTCTGTAATCAATGCACATTCTCATTGTGCCATCCTTCTTCTTTACAAATAACACTGGTGCACCCCAAGGTGATACACTCGGGCGAATGAACCCCTTATCTTGGAGTTCCTGAAGCTGTTCCTTCAACTCTTTTAACTCCGCCGGTGCCATACGATAGGGAGGGATAGAGATGGGCTGAGTGCCCGGCACTAGATCAATACCGAAATCAATGTCCCTGTCCGGCGGCATGCCCGGCAGGTCCGCTGGAAACACATCAGGGAAATCCCTCACAACGGGAACCGAATCAAGACTAGGAGTCTCAGCTCCAACATCTCTAACGAAAGCCAAGTACGACAAACAACCCTTCCGAACCATCCGTTGGGCTTTTAGGAAGGAAATCACCCTGCCGGGTACATAGTCAGTCACGCCTCGCCACTCGATCCTCGGAATACCCGGAATAGCCAACGTAATTGGAATAGCCAACGTAAGCGTAGGTTATACAACAAGAACCCCACACTTTGAGAGCTAAAGGAAGGCCTTTAGCATGATTTAGTACCTCCAATGAAAGCTCCTTAAAACACTCATCTGGATCTTCTTTTCTGAAAGCATGTTGATAGAACAATTGAATGGATTCATGATCAATCACTTCATATATTGCATCTTCCTTCCCTATCAAATGCTTGTCTCTAGTTGTTACAACAACCCTACTGCCATTACCAAACCAACCAATATCACCTGCTAAAATACTCTAAATGATCTTTATGACCTATATCATCATGCACAATTAGCACCTTCTTAGAGCAAAGTCTGTCTGGAATCATCCGCTTCCCATCAAGCTTATTATTGACGTAATCATCTTTTCTTCTTAACAATTCAGAGAGAAGGGTATTTTACAAAGAATGTAGTTTTTCATTTTCTTTAATATCCATAAGGAAACAAGCAGCTTCAAATTGACGAGATAAAGTGTCAAAAATGGCTCTTGCTATTGTCGTCTTCCCTATACCGCCAATGCCCCAGATCCCCAATATGATCCGAACATCATTGACTCCGACCTTAAGTAGGGACTTTAATTTCTCCAGATGAGTATCTACTCCCACAACATCTCGCAAAGAAGACAAAGTAGCAATATTGCACAATTTGGAAATTTGATCGACAATCTGCTGAATATTCTCTGCTTCAATCCTACAAAAGTAGGAAGATTAATTGTGGATAAATGTAAGAAAGTCAAGTATTAGTAAGCATTTAATAATTATTTTTTTATTACATAGGGGTAGGGGAAAGTCAAGTATTGAATTGAATTATGGCTCCAAAGCACAAACACAAACTTCCCCCTCTCTCTTCTCTGCCAAAGAAAAAGGACCTCATTGATTGAATTTCTTTTTCTATTTTAATTTTCTACGGAGGTTGACAAAGTCTTCATCCAGCAAAATATTTCTCTATCACGTTTTTTTATACGATTATATTGTCCGAGCTAGCTACTGCAAAAAGTCCTAATACAGTCCAAGAATAAATTTTTATTATCAGAACTCCAATTAATATCAAATAATGAACAAAAACACATAAACCCCACTTAATAAAAACAAACAAAAACTCAAGAATTTGAAGGATTTGACCTTAATGGGTATGTAAAAGTTGGAGTTAAAGGTTGAAGCTTTTTATCCAAAAATGGCTAGAAGTTAAATGGGTACTTTGGTTTGCTGATGGATTTTTTGCTGTTTGATATTGTTGTTCACCAACTACTCACTGACAAACAATAAATTCCAACTTTTTGCTCTGAAAATACCACTTAATAAAATACCAAATTTAGCTGAAAATTTCAATTTGTTGAACAAGATTGGCCAGGATTAGTTGGCTGCTACAGATTGAGTGCTTGACCAAGAATTCACAAATATTTCCTTTTTTCCACTATATTTTCCTAATTTTAATTTTAGGATAAAATTAGTTTCCCTCAGTCTCAAAATAGAGCAGGGTTTTGAGTACGAGGATTGAATTTTTAATTTGTTTGGATAACTCGGATATTGATTATTTTACTTTTAAATAAGATTTTAATATTTAAAAACTACATAAAACGCGTTTCAAATCATAAGTGATTTTTATGATATTTAAAATGCATGAAAATTTGCAATCAATAAATTAAGAGAGAGAGTTCTTCTTTTTACTGATAGAGAACTTCTTTTTTAACATTGAATTTTCTTAATAGCTTTTTCTTTAAATATGAATTTATGATTATATTTTGACTTTTTAAAATATTTGTTAGAGTTAAATAAATTTTTTTTCTTCCTGTGAGCTTAGATGAGTGTGACCCTTCTGGACGAAAATTTTCATAAATATTTTCCTCTTGTTTCAATATAATAGTCCTAGTTTAAAATTAAATTCTTTATAAATATAAAAAAAATTAGTGAAGCCTAGCATATTAGTCCTTTCTGTTGTCTTTTCTTATCTTGAAATGATAATAGTGAAATGTCACAATGTTTATAAAGTATAAGTTTTATTGATCTTTTGATATGAACATCGAGTGTGGATAAACAAAAGTAACATAATAACTATAATTTGTTAAAAATATTTTGAAACTTCAAAATAACTCTTACTTGTTTTGTTCGTAGATATGAATTCCATGGGGTCTAACTTTCACAATTTCCAATATAGATTTCTCTTACATGAGTTCCAAGTGATTTATTTTCATTTCTTAAACAAAAATACGATCTGATTTGAACTATGAAATAGAAGTTGGTTATTTGTAGTGTAATCAAGAACATTTATATAGATTTTGAGTAAATTCCACCATGTGTTGGTAGAAAATGTTATGAAAAACATAACACTAGTTAGCTCGTTCCATCTCAACTATTGTATTATAGTTTATTAAGATTTAAATCTTTTCTATTTAAATTTCAAAGAAGTATTGTATTGAAGAGTACTAAATAGTAATAAAAAAGAGCTTTCTACATTTGCGGAAGAAGAGGATGATGATGCCATGGATTCATTTAATTGTCTGAAAGAAGAAAAAGAAAACTGTATGAATATATTGTGGTTGTTGTAGTAAGACAACTGATGATATTTCCGACTAAGTTATAAATAGAAGACAAGAAATAAATAAGTATCACTCCAAAAATGAAAAGTTTTTAAAAAATGGGCTCTACTCCATACAATTATTGCTATTGGATAATGTAGCATTATATGTGGTAGGGTTTCATTGAGTATTACTGTAACGATCCTACTTGCCCTTTTGAGAATTAGTGTTCCGTTCGGCGGCTTAAGGTCTCGAGCATCTTTGAAATGTGTATTATGACTTGCGTGGGTGCTCGAGTTTGGTTTTCGAATGATACGAAATTTAATTGTAAGAACAATTCTTGTTTTGGAAACTTAAGTTGAAAAGGTTGACCAGATGTTGACTTATGTGTAAACGACCCCAGAATAGAATTTGGTGATTCCAATAGCTCCGTATGGTGATTTTGGACTTAGGAGCCTGTCCGGAAAATTTTTTGGAAGTCCATAGTTAAATTAGGCTTGAAATGGCTAAAATAGAAATTTAAGTTTGGAAGTTTGACGGGGGAGTTGACTTTTTGATATCGGGATCGGAATCCAGTTCTGAAAATTTCATAGCTCTGTTATGTCATTTATGCCTTGTGTGCAAAATTTGAGTTCAATCAGACTTGATTTGATATGTTTCGACATTGAACGTAGAAGTTGAAATTTCTTAGTTTCATTAGGCTTGAATTGGGGTGTAATTCGTATTTTTAGCATTGTTTGATGTGATTTGAGGCCTCGACTAAGTCCGTGATATGTTTGGAGACTTGTTGGTATTTTCGATCGGGGAGCCGAGGGGCTCGATTGAGTTTCAGACCATTTCTAGTTGCTGGTTTTTGGCTACAGGGGTGTACAGTGTGATAGCATGGATTTGGACGCGATAGCGAAGAGAAAAATGGGGAAAAATGGCCAAGGCTTCGCATTGCGGAAGGCCTTTGTCATGACCTGAATTTTCCACCGTTGGGATCGTCATGGCACCTAACTTTTCAAAATGCTAGGCAAGCGAACAGTTAAAGAATTAACACGCTAACCATTATCCAATTTTTTAAATAATAATAATAAAGCCCAAACAGAGTAAAGAAATGCGGAAATTCATAACAATCCAAGTACTAATACACGACTACCCAAAATCTGGTGTCACAATCCACGAACTTCCAAAAGTCACTACAAATATTGGCTGAAAGAAAATACAACTCTTCTCGAATTAAAAGAAAACAGGAAAGCTAGGGTAACTGGAAGGAGACTCCAGGGTCTGCGAACGCCGGCAGATCTACCTTGGGTCTCCTGTTGGACTGAAGGCAGCAACCCAACTTTGATCAATACGGTCCAGTGCCGGAATCTGCACAGGAGGTGCAGAGTGCAGTATCAGTACAACCGACCCCATGTACTGGTAAGTGCCGAGCCTAACCTCGGCGAAGTAGTGACGAGGCTAGGACAAGACAGATATATCAACCTGTACAGTTAAGCAATATCCGGGCATAATAACAGATAAAAGAAATTAAATACATTTTAATGGGAGGGGAAAAACATGCTGAGGGGAGTGCGAGATCATGATAATAGAACAGTAAAGAAACACAGTAAAACAAGTGCACGGCATCACCTTTCGTGCTTTTACTCTCGTCCTCACCATAACAAATGAAATGAATAATCATAATGAATATAAAATGGCACGGCATCACCCTTCGTGCTGTACACTCTTCCTCACATGAAAATAAATATGAAATGGCACGATATCACCCTTCGTGCTTTACTCTCTTCCTCACATGATAATAGATATGCAATGGCACTGCATCGCCCTTACACTCTTCCTCACATGATAATAAATATGCTATGGCATGGCATCACCCTTCGTGCCTTATACTCCTCCTCACCCAAACAACAAACAATAACAACCGGGCAATAGAATTGTTAATAACAAGTCCCATGTCAATATTTAGTTTCCCACTGTCAACCTCAACTTCAAGTCAATACTCAACAAATATCCAATTCAAGTAAAACATGATAAGAATTGTTCAACATGAAGAATAACTAGTTTAAGCATGAACAATACGAATAATGAATACAACAATCATAAGAAATAGACTCACTCGCATGCTATGATCCGACAACAACATATAGGTACTCGTCACCTCACCTATACTTCGTACTCAACAACCGAACACATAGAAAATAGACAACAATACCTAATCCCTTAAGCTAAGGTTAGCCACAACACTTACCTCATTTCCAAGGCCAAACTCAAGCCTCAAACACCGCTTTTTCCTTCTCACGATCCTCCGGACAAATAGAATCTAGCAAATTACCAACCAAACAATTCAATTTAAGCCTTAGGAACTACCGTGATTGCAAGGAATTCAGTTTAGGCCATTTGGAAAAAGTCAATAAAAGTCAACATCCGGGCCCGCTTGGTCCAAACCCGAAACTCGGACCAAAATTCGATTATTCATTCACCCCCGAGCCCGGATATACAATTGGTTTTGGAACCCGACCTCAATTTAAGGTCTAAATCCCCAAATTTTAAAATTCCTAAGTTCTACTAAAAATACCCAATCCCACCATGAAAATCCTAGATTCTAGGATGAAATCTTGTAAAATGAAGTAAAAGAGTGAAAGAAATGAGTTAAAAATCACTTATGATTTGGGGAAGAAGAAGTGTTTGGAAAATCACCTCTTGTGTTTTAGGGCTTGAAAAATTAAAAAAGGAATGAAAAATTCCGTTTATATAGCACCCCTCTGATCAATACTACGCGGTCCGCGAAATTTCAGGCGCGGTCGCAAACCCCCACAGCTGTTCGCGATGTTATGGGTGCGGCCATGAAACCTGAGCCTTACCCTACCGCGGTCCGCGAAACCCCCACAGCGGCCGCGTTCTTCTACCGCGGTCCGCAAATTTTACTCCGCGGCCGCACTCCTAAGATCTGAGACCTGCAATTTCTGCAACTATCCAACACCAGGTCTTTTTCTAAGTCTAGACATCCCGTAGCCTATTCGAAACTCACCCGAATCATCGGGGATCCAAATCAAAAATGCACACAAGTCTTAAAATATCGTATGAACTTGCTCGGGCGATCAAATCACCAAAATAACACCTAGAACTACGAATAAAACACCAAATTGCTTGAAATCTTCAAGAGGGTTTTAAAACTTCTAACTTTCAACCAAAGGTCCGAATCACGTCAAATCAGTCCCATTCCTCACCAAATTTCCCAGGTAAGGTATAAGTATTATAACGGACCTGTACTGAACTTCGGAACCACAATATGGACCCGGTATCAACAAGATCAATTTTTAACCAAAATCTTAAAACCTTTATAATTTCAGTTTAACAATTTTCATCAAAAATTTATTTCTCGAGCTTGGGACCTCGGAATTCGATTAAGGACATATGCCCAGGTCCTATGTTTTACTACGGACCCACAGGGACCGTCAGAACACGTGTCCGGGTCCGTTTACCCAAAATGTTGACCGAAGTCAACAAAATCAATTTTTAGGCCAAAAGTTATTGTTTCTTCAGTTTTTCACATAAAAGCTTTCCGGATAAACGCCCGGACTGTGCATGCAAATCGAGGAGGAATAAAATGAGGTTTTGAAGGCTTCGGAACACTGAATTGGGTTCAAAAACACAAGATGACCTTTCGGGTTATCACATTCTCCACCTCTAAAATAATCGTTCGTCCTCGAACAAACATAGAAAAGTACTTGAGCCGGTGAAAGGATGGGGACATCTGCTCCACATATCGGACTCGGACTCCCAGGTAGCTGCCTCAACAGGCTGACCTCTCCACTGCACTCGAACCAAAGGGTGGCTCTTCGATCTCAACTGACAAACCTGCCTGTCTAAAATGGCTACCGGCTCCTCCTCGTAGGTCAAATCCTAATCCAACTGGACAGTGCTGAAGTCTAACACGTGGGATGGATTGCCGTGATACTTTCGAAGCATGGACACATGAAACGCTGGATGCACCGCCGATAAACCGGGTGGCAACGCGAGTCTGTAAGCCACCTCTCCCACTCGATCAAGGATCTCAAAAGGCCCGATGAACCTAGGGCTTAACTTGCACTTCTTCCCAAACCGCATCACCCCCTTCATGGGTGACACCCGAAGCAACACCCTCTCTCCGACCATGAATGTCACATCATGAACTTTACGGTCCGCATAACTCTTTTGCCTTGACTGAGCTGTACGAAGTCTATCCTGAATGATCTTAACCTTATCCAAGGCATCCTGTACTAAATCTGTACCCAATAACCGAGCCTCCCCCGGCTCAAACCACCCAACCGGCGATCGATATCGTCTGCCATATAATGCCTCATAGGGAGCCATCTGGATGCTCGACTGATAACTATTGTTATAGGCAAACTCCGCTAACGGCAAGAACTGATCCCAAGAACCTCCAAAGTCAATAACACAGGCGCGAAGTATATTCTCCAAGATATGAATAGTACGCTCGGACTGTCCGTCCGTCTGAGGATGAATGTTGTGCTCAACTCAACCCGCTTACCCAACTCATAGTGTATTCCCCTCTAGAAATGCAAGGTAAACTGCATACCTCGATCAGAAGTGATAGACACAGGCACACCATGGGGACGAACGATCTCACGGATATATATCTCTGCCAATCGCTCCGAAGAATAGGAAACTTCCACAGGAATGAAATGCGCTGACTTAGTTAGCCTATCCACAATAACTCATACTGCTTTGAACTTCCTCTAAGTCCGTGGGAGTCCGACAACGAAGTCCATGGTGATACACTCCCACTTCCACTCAGGAATCTCAATCTTCTGAAGCAAACCACCAGGTCTCTGATGATCGTACTTTACTTGCTGACAATTCAAACACCGAGTTACATATGCAACAATATCTTTCTTCATCCTCCTCCACCAATAATGCTGCCGCAAGTCCTGATACATCTTAGCGGTGCCTGGATGAATAGAATACTGGGAACGGTGGGCTTACTAGAATCAACTCACGAAGCCCATCCACATTAGGCACACAAACATGACCGTGCATCCTCAAAACTACATCATCTCCAACCATAACCTGCTTGGCATCACCGCGCCGCACCATGCCCCTAAGGACAAGCAAATGAGGATCATCATACTGCCGCTCCCTAATACGCTCAAACAAGGAAAACCGAGTGACTGTGCAAGCTAAAACACGACTGGGCTCAGAAACATCCAACCTCACGAACTGATTGGCCAAAGCCAGAACATCTAAAGCAAGCGATCTCTCACCGACTGGAATATACGCAAGACTGCCCATACTGGCTGACTTCCTACTCAAAGCATCGGACACCACATTGGCCTTCCCGGGATGATGTAAGATGGTCATATCATAGTCTTTCAATAGTTCCAACCACCTTCTTTGCCTCATTTTGAGCTCATTCTGCTTGAACAAATACTGCAAACTCTAATGATCCGTGAACACCTCACATGACATGCCATATAGATAATGCCTCCAAATCTTCAGCGCGTGAACAATGGCTGCTAGCTCCAAGTCATGAACTGGATAATTCTTCTCGTGAATCTTCAACTGCCGCGAAGCATATGCAATAACCTTGCCACCCTGCATCAACACTGCACCAAGTCCAATACGAGATGCATCATAATATATTGTATATGACCCTGAACCTGTGGGCAACACAAACATCGGTGCCGTAGTCAAACTGTCTTGAGCTTTTAAAAGCTCGCCTCACACTTGTCCGACCACCTGAACGGGGCACCCTTCGGGGTCAACCTGATCATCGGGGCTGCTATAGATGAAAACCCCTCCATAAACCGACGGTAATAACCCGCCAAACCCAAGAAACTCCGGATCTCTATAGCTGATGTGGGTCTAGGCCAGTCCTTGATTGCCTTAATCTTCTTAGGATCCACCTGAATACCCTCTGCTGATACAACGTGACCCAAGAAAGCAACCGAACTCAACCAGAACTCACATTTCGAAAACTTAGCATATAACTGGCTGTCTCTCAGGGTCTGAAGAACGATCCGAAGATGCTACTTATGCTCCTCTCGACTGCGGGAGTAGATTAAGATATCATGAAAACAATCACAAAGGAATCCAGATAGGGCTTGAACACCCGGTTCATCAAATCCATAAATGCTGCTGGGGCATTTGTCAAACCAAATGACATTACTAGAAACTCATAATGCCCATATCTAGTTCGGAAAGCTATCTTAGGGACATCGGATGCCCTAATCCTCAACTGATGGTAGCTAGACCTCAAATTAATCTTCAAAAATACCTTGGCACCCTGAAGCTGATCAAATAAGTCATCAATTCTCAGTAATGGATACTTGTTCTTGATGGTGACTTTGTTCAACTACCGATAGTCTATACACATCCTCATCGATCCATCCTTCTTCTTTACAAACAAAACCGCGCACCCCAAGGCGAGACTCTAGGCCTAATGAGGCCCATATTAAGCAAATCTTGCAACTGCTCCTTCAATTCTTTCAACTCTGGCGGGGCCATGCGGTATGGCGAAATAGAAATGGGCCGAGTGCCCGGAGCCAAATCAATGCAAAAGTCAATATCCCTGTCGGGTGGCATCCCCAGCAGGTCTGCAGGAAATACCTCTGAAAACTCACGAACAACTGGTACAGAATCCATGGGAGGAACCTCCGCACTGGAATCACGAATATAAGCCAAATAAGCCAAACACCCCTTCTCGACCATACATCGAGCCTTCATACAAGAGATAACTTTACTGGTAGAATGACTAGGAGTCCCTCTCCACTCTAATCGAGGCAACCCCGGCAAAGATAAGGTCATTGTCTTGGTGTGACAGTCTATATAGCATGATAAGGTGACAACCGGTCCATCCCCAAAATGACATCGAAATAAACCATATCGAGAAGTAGGAGATCTACACGAGTTTCAAGACCCCCAATAATAACCACGCACGAATGATAGACACGATCTACAACGATAGAATCCCCCACAGGTGTGGACACATACACAGGGGCACTCAAAGAATCACGTGGCACAACCAAATATGAAGCAAAATAGGATGACACATATGAATAAGTAGATCCCGGATCAAATAATACTGAGGCATCCCTACTGCAAACTGAAATCGTACCTGTGATAATCGCATCAGATGACTCAGCCTCAGGCCTGGTTGGGAAAGCATAACATCGGGGCTGGGCCCCGCCACTCTGAACTACGTCCCTGGGATCGCCTCCTGGTGGCTGGCCTCTGCCTCTAGCGGCCTGACCTCCACCTCTAGTACCTCGACCTCCACCTCTAGCAGTCTGACCCCTACATCTGGTTGGTTGAGCGGGCGGTGGAACACTCGGTGCTGGAACCATGGCATGAGAACCTTGATGCTGAGAACTGCTCGATGCTCGATGCTCGAGGGCAATACCTAGCAATGTGCCCTGGATCGCCACAAGTATAACAAGACTTTGGCTGCTGTGGCTGATGACCCTGAAACTGACCCTGGCGGCTTGAATAATCACGCTGAAAACTCTGGAGCAGAGGTGCACTGATAGGAGCTGGGGGTGCACTATAAGCTGGCTGCCCTGAAGAAGGTACATAAGGACCACGACCCCTTGAAGTTCCATGGGATGTCTGAAGTGCTGAATGAAACGCCCTAGGAGGATGGCCCCTACAAAAAGTACCACAACCTCCAGATGAGGCCCCACTAAATCCACCAGAGTGACGAGGCCTCTTGTCAGACCCCTGACCACTCCCCTGAGCTAAAACTATCTCAACTCATCTGGCCATATTGGCCGCATCCTGGAAAGAAATCTCTCTCGTTGTCTCCTTAGCCATCTGCAATCTGATAGGATGAGCAAGTCCCTCAATAAACCTCCTCACCCTCCCTCTCTCTCTCTCTCTCTCTCTCTCTCTCTCTCTCGGTGGGGAGTATAAGAAGAGTGATAGGCTGTCAATATCTTTGCCTTGTGTTTTGATGATCTAACAAACTTAATGTCAAGAACCAGATAAGGAACCTGACTCAGTTGGATTACACTACATCAAACAGATTCCAGCCAAATATGAAGCGTCTTCACACAGTTCCAACTACAATCAAATCCTGAGACTAGAGCTTCCGTTTTAGGGATTACGTGTCCCAAATCACTTCAAAATCACAACAACAACCTCTCGGCAAGTCACATAAGCAGAAAAGATACGGAGGAAGCAGTAACTAGAGGGTCAGGGTTAATACACTCAAAATGACCGGCTGGATCGTTACATGAAAATAGGAATAACTGTGGAGCTAATGGATGGAATTAAATTAATTATGGAAATAATTCGGACCGGACCATAAGTGCTAATATTGTATCGTTACATGTCAAGTAGGCGAGAAATACATGGAGCAGAAGCTAAGGAGTAGTTTTGTGGGGAAAGGGAGAAATTCAAATATAGCTAGATTTTCAAATGGTCATTCAAAAATAGCCACAGTTTCAAAATTAATCGAAATTTAACCACTTTTCATGTAAAGATAAATTTGAACGAAAACACTGTTCAAAATCCGAAAAAATACTCCAGTATAATATACTAGAATTCCAGCATAAGTAGACTGGAAATCCAGTATAATATACTGGAGTTCCATTATATTATTCCGGTCCAGCATAATATACTGGAACTTTCTGCGTGTTAGAGTTCCAGCATAATATGCTGGAAGTTCATATACAGGTGCATCGATCTCTAGTATATTATGCTGGAACTTTCCGTATTGCAGCAAACTAGTGGCTATTTTTAATGACTTTGCAAACGCTGGCTATTTTTGAATGATCAGTCCGAAAACTGGCTAGCCCGTGCTATTTTTACGAAAAAATTACTTGTTTATTTTCCTTTGACATTCTATATAATTGGAAGTTGGAGAACAACTCCAAAAGATATATTCATATTGGAGTACTTTTATCTATTCATATATATACTAGTCTTGTGCCTAGCGTCAATCAATAAAATATGTGCACAAAAAGAACATGTAAATTAGGTTTTAAAATATGTGTCTAGAGTCAATTAGTAAAGAACATGCAAAGAATTTAAAAATGACTGTACTAAATTAATATTAAACAATAAGTAACTTAATATATCAAAAAATATAAAGAGTTATCATTTGTTAAAGTGAGTAGGAAATTTTTTTTATTGACAATTCATTTAGTATTATTGTAATTTGTTTTATCCTTATTGCACACCAATTTGATTTTTAATACTATATTATACCAATTTATATGATAAATTTAAAAAAAGATGACTGACTTTTTTTTTTTTTTTTTTTTTT
>NW_017672164.1:157853-193913 GCF_001879085.1 Nicotiana attenuata | reverse complement strand
CCATATCATCCATTGCACAATTACACCTTCTTTAGAGCAAAGTCGTCTGGAATCTATCCGCTTCCCTCAAGCTTATTATTGACGTAATCACTTTTCGCTTAACAATTTCAGAGAGAAGGGTATTTACAAAGAATGTAGTTTTTCATTTCTGTATATCCATAAGAAACAAGCAGCTTCAAATTGACGAGATAAAGGTCAAAAAAGGCTCTTGCTATTGTCGAATCTTCCCTATACGCCAAATCCCAATCCCCAATTGTCGAACATCATTGACTCCGACCTTAAGTAGGATTTTAATTTCTCCAGTGATATCTACTCCCACAAACATCTCGCAAGAAGACAAGTAGCTAATATTGCACATTTGAAAATTGATCGACAATCTTGCTTGAATATTCTCTGCTTCAATCCTAACAAAAGTAGGAAGATTTAATTGTGGATAAATGTAAGAAAGTCAAGTATTAGTAAGCATTTAATAATTATTTTTTTATACATAGGGGAGGGGAAAAGTCAAGTATTGAATTGAATTAGCTCCAAAGCACAAACAAAACTTCCCCCTCTCTCTTCTCTGCCAAGAAAAAGGACCTCATGATTGAATTCCTTTTTCTTATTTAATTTGTCTACGGAGGTTGACAAATTTCATCCAGCAAAAATTATTTCTCATCACTTTTTTTTATACGATTTATTGTCCAGCTAGCTACAAAAGTCCTAATACAGTCCAAGAATAAATTTTATTATCAGAACTCCAATTAATATCAAAAATAATGAACAAAACACATTAAACCCCACTAATAAAAACCAAACAAAATACTCAAAATTTGAAGATTTACCTTAATGATGTAAAAGTTGAGATAAAGTTGAAGTTTTTATCAAAAATGGCAAAGTTAATGGTACTTTGTTTGCTAATGGTTTTTTGCTTTGGATATTGTTGTTCACCAACTACTCACTGACAAACAATAAATTCTCAACTTTTTCTCTTTGAAAATACCACTAATTTAAAAATACCAAATTTTAGCTGAAAATTTTTCAATTTGTTGAACAAGATTGGCCAGATTAGTGCTGTACAGATTGATCCTTACAAGAATTCACAAATATTTCCTTTTTCCACTATATTTGTCCTAATTTTAATTAGGATAAAATTAGTTCCCTCAGTCTCAAAATAGAAGAGGGTTTGAGTACGAGATTATTTTTAATGTTTGTATAACTCGGATATTGATTATTTTACTTTTAAATAAGATTTTAATATTTAAAAAAACATAAAACGCGTTTCAAATCATAAGATGATCTTTTATGATTATTTAAAATGCATGAAAAATTTGCAATCAATAAATAAGAGAATATTCTTCTTTACTATAGAGAATTTTTTTAACATTGAATTCTTAATAGCTTTTCTAAATGAATTTATGATTATATTACTTTTAAAAAATTTGTTAGAGTTAAATAAATTTTTCTTAACCTTGAGCTTAAGAGTGTGACCTCTGGACGAAAATTCATAAATTTTTCCTCTTGTTTCAATATAATATCCTAGTTTAAAATTAAATTCTTTATAAATATAAAAAAAATAGTTGTAAGCCTAGCATATTAGTCCTTTCTTTGTCTTTTCTATCTTGAAATATAAAGTGAAATGTCACAAGTTATAAAGTATAATTTTATGATCTTTTATATGAAACATCGAGTGTGGTAAAACAAAATAACATAATAACTATTAATTTGTTAAAAATATTTTGAAACTTCAAAATAACTCTTACTTGTTTTGTTTCGAGATATGAATTTCATGGGGTCTTAACTTCACAATTTCACCAATATATTCTCTACATGAGTTCCAGTATTTATTTTCATTTCTAAAACAAAATACGATCTGATTTAACTATGAAATAGAAGTTGGTTATTTGTGTAGGTAATCAAGAAACATTTATATAGTATTTTGAGTGTAAATTCCACCATGTGTTTTAGAAAATGTTATGAAAACAAACACTAGTTAGCTCTCCATCTTCAACTTGATTATAGTTTATTAAGATTTAAATCTTTTCTATTAAATTTCAAAGAAGTATGATTAGATACTAAAATAGTTAATAAAAAAAGAGTTTCTACATTTGCGAAGAAAGGATGATGATGCCATGGATCATTATATGTCTTGAAAAAGAAAAAAAAACTTATGAATTATTGTGTTGTTGTAGTAAGACAATGATGATATTTCCGACTAAGTATAAAGAAGACAAGAAATAAATAAGTATCACTCCAAAAATGAAAAGTTTTTAAAAAATGGGCTCTACTCCATACAATTATTGCTATTGATTACTGTAGCAATATATGTGTAGGTACATGATATACTTAACTATCCTACTTGCCCTTTTGAAATTAGTGTTCCGTTCTGCGGCTTAAGGTCTCGAGCATCTTGAAATTGGTATTAAAGACTGCTGGGTGCTCGGAGTTTGGTTTTCGAATGATACGAAATTTAATAGTAAGAACAATTCTTGTTTGGAACCTTAAGTTGAAAGTTGACCAGATGTTACTTATGTGTAAAACGACCCAGAATAGAATTTGGTGATTCCGAAAGCTCCGTATGTTTTTGGACTTAGGAGCCTTCCGCAAAATTTTTTGGAAGTTCAAGTTAAATAGGCTTGAAAATGGCTAAAAATAGAAATTTAAGTTGGAAAGTTTACGGGAGTGACTTTTGATATCGGATCGGAATCCAGGTCTGAAAATTTCATAGACTTTATGTCATTTATGGCCTTGTGTGCAAAATTGAGTTCAATCAGACTGATTTGATAGTTTCGACATTGAACGTAGAAGTTGAAATTTCTTAGTTCTTAGGCTTGAATTGGTGTAATTCGTATTTTAGCATGTTTGATGTATTGACGCCTCGACTAGTCCCGTGATATGTTTGGAGACTTGTTGGTATTTCGATCGGGAGCCAGGCTGATTGAGTTTCAGACCATTTCTATTGCTGGTTTGGCTACAGGGTTACAGGTGATAGCATGGATTGGACGCGATAGCGAAGAGAAAAATGGGGAAAAATGGCCAAGGCTTTCGCAATTCGGAAGGCCTTTTTCATACCTGAATTTTCCACCGTTGGATCGTCATGGCACCTAAGCTTTCAAAAATGCTAGCAAGCGAACATTAAAGAATTAACACCAACCATTATCCAATTTTGTTAAATAATAATAATAAAGCCCAACAGAGTAAAAAATGCGGAAATTCATAACAAATCCAATAACTAAACACGAACTAAACCCAAAAATCTGTGTACAATCACGAATTCCAAAATCACTACAAATATGTGCTGAAAAAATACAACTCTTCTCAATTAAAAGGAAAACAGGAAAGCTAGTGTAACTGGAAGAGACTCCAGGTGTTCGCGAACCCGGCAGATCTACCTTGGTCTCCTGTTGACTGAAGCCAGCACCCAACTTTGATCAATTACGTCCAGTGCCGAATCTGCACAGGAGTGCAGATGCAGTATCAGTACAAACCGACCCCATAGTACGGTAAGGCCGAAGCTAACCTCGGCAATAGTGACGAGGCTAGACAAGACAGATATATCAACCTGTTACAGTTAAGCAATATCCGGGCATAGAACAGATAAAAGAAATTAAATACATTTTAATGGAGGGGAAAAACATTGAGGAGTGCGAGATCATGATAATAGAACAGTAAAGAAAACAACAGTAAAACAAAGTACGCATCCACTTCGTGCTTTTACTCTCTCCTCACCATAACAAATGAAAATAATAATCATAATGAATAAAAATGGCACGGCACACCCCGTGCTGTACCTCTCCTCACATGAAATATAAATATAATGCACGATATCACCCTTCTGCTTACCTCTTCCTCACTGATAATAGATATGCAATGGCACTCCATCGCCCTTACACTCTTCCTCACATGATAATAATATTGCTATTGCATGGCATCACCTCGCTGCCTTAATCCTCCTCACCAAACAACAAAACAATACAACCGGGCAATAGAATTGTTAATAAACAAGTCCCATGTCAATATTTAGTTTCCCACTGTCAACCTCAACTTCAAGTCAATACTCAACAAATATCCAATTCAAGTAAAACATGATAAGAATTGTCAAACATGAAGAAATAACTAGTTTAAGCATGAACAATACGAATAATGAATACAACATCATAAGAAATAGAACTCACTCGCATTGCTAGATCCGACAACAACATAGATACCGTTCACCTCACCTTACTTGTACTTCAACAACCGAACACATAGAAAATAGCAACAAACCTAATCCCCTTAAGCTAGGTAGCCACAACACTTACTCATTTCCAAGCCCAAACTCAAGCCTCAAACACCGCTTTTTCCTCTCACGATCCTCCGGACAATAGAATCTAGCAATTACCAACCAAACAATTCAATAAGCCTTAGGAACTACGTGATTGCAAGAATTCAGTTAGGCCATTTGGAAAAAGTCAATAAAATCAACATCCGGGCCGCTTGTCCAAACCCGAAACTCGGACCAAAATTCGATTATTTCATTCACCCCGAGCCCGATATTACAATGTTTTGGAACCCGACCTCAATTTAAGGTCAAATCCCCAAATTTTTAAAATTCCTAAAGTCTACTAAAAATACCCAATCCCACCATGAAAATCTCTAGATGTTCTAGGATAAACCTTGTAAAATGAAGTAAAGAGTGAAAAGAAATTGAGTTAAAAAATACTTATGATTTGGGGAAGAAGAAGTGTTTGGAAAATCACCTCTTGTGTTTTAGGGCTTGAAAAATTAAAAAAGAATTGAAAAATTCCGTTTATATAGCACCCCTCTGATCAATACTACGCGGTCCGCGAAATTTCAGGCGCGGTCGCCAAACCCCACAGCTGTTCGCTGATTATGGTGCGGCCATGGAACCTGAGCCTTACCCTACCGCGGTCCGCGAAATCCCCCAAAGCGGCCGCTTCTTCTACCGCGGTCCGCAATTTTACTCCGCGGCCGCACTCCTAAAGATCTGAGACCTGCAATTTCTGCAACTATCCAACACCCAGGTCTTTTTCTAAGTCTAGACATCCCGTAGCCTATTCGAAACTCACCCAATCATCGGGGATTCCAAAATCAAAACATGCACAAGTCTTAAAATATCGTATGAACTTGCTCGGGCGATCAAATCACCAAAATAACACCTAGAACTACGAATAAAACACCAAATTGCTTAAATCTTCAAGAGGGTTTTAAAACTTCTAACTATTCAACCAAAGGTTCCGAATCACGTCAAATCATCCCATTCCTCACCAAATTTCCCAGGAAGTATAGATATATAAACGGACCTGTACTGAACTTCGGAACCACAATATGGACCCTGTATCAACAAGATCAATTTAACCAAAATCTTAAAACCTTTATATTTCAGTTTAACAATTTTCATCAAAAATTTATTTCTCGAGCTTGGACTCGGAATTCGATTAAGAATATGCCCAGTCCTATGTTTTACTACGGACCCACAGGACCGTCAGAACACGTGTCCGGGTCCGTTTACCCAAATGTTACCGAAGTCAACAAAGATCAATTTTTAGGCCAAATTATTGTTCTTCAGTTTTTCACATAAAAGCTTTCCGGATAAACGCCCGACTGTGCATGCCAAATCGAGGAGGAATAAAATGAGGTTTGAAGGCTTTCGGAACAACGTGAATTGGTTCAAAAAACAACGATGACCTTTCGGGTTATTCACATTCTCCACCTCTAAAATAATCGTTCGTCCTCGAGAACAAACTAGAAAAGTACTTGAGCGGTGAAAGGATGTGGACACTAGCTCCACATATCGGACTCGGACTCCAGGTAGCTGCCTCAACAGGCTGACTCTCCACTGCACTCGGAACCAAAGGGTGGTTCTTCGATTTCAACTGACAAACCTGCCTGTCTAAATGGCTACCGGCTCCTCTGTAGGTCAATCCAATCCAACTGGACAGTGCTGAAGTACTAAACACGTGGAGATGGATTGCCGTGATTACTTTCGAAGTCATGGAACTATGAAAACACGCTGGATGCACCGCCGATAACGGGTGGCAACCGGAGTCTGTAAGCCACCTCTCCCACCTCGATCAACAGGATATCAAAAGCCGCGATAACTAGGTTAATCTTGCACTTCTTCCCAAACCCATCACCCCTTCTGGTGACACCCAAGCAACACCCTCTCGTCCGACCAATGAATGTCACATCATGCAACTTTACGTCCGCAAAACTCTCTTTTGCCTTGACTAGGCTGTTACGCAAGTCTATCACTCGATGATCTAACTTATCCAAAGCATCCTGTACAAAATCTTGTTACCCAATAAACCGAGCCTCCCCCGGCTCAAACAACCCACCGGCGATCGATATCGTCTGACATATAATGCCTCATAGGGAGCACTCTGATGCTCGACATGATATATTGTTTAGGCAAACTCCGCTACGAAGAACTGATCCCAAGAACCATCAAGTCATAACCACAGGCGCGAAGTATATTCTCCAAGATATGAATAGTACCTCAGAACTGTCCGTCCGTCTGAGGAAGATGTTGTGCTCACTCAACCCGCTTACCCAACTCATAGCTGTATTTCCCCTCTAGAAATGCAAGGTAACCTGCATTACCCGATCAGAAGTGATAGACACAGGCACACCAATGGGACGAACGAATCTCACGGATATATATTCTTAGCAATCGCTCCGAAGAATGAGAACTTCCACAGAATAAATTGCGCTTGACTTAGTTAGCTATCCACAATAACTCATACTGCTTGTAACTTCCTCTAAGTCGTGGAGTCCGACAACAGAGTCCATGTGGATACAACTCCCACTTCCACTCAGGAATCTCCAATCTTCTGAAGCATAACCACCAGGTCTCTGATGATGTACTTTACTTGCTGACAATTCAAACACCGGAGTTACATTATGCAAAAAACTAATATCTTTCTTCATCCTCCTCCACCAATAATGCTGCCCGCAAAGTCCTATACATCTTAGCGGTGCCTGGATGAATTAGATACTTGGGAACGGTGGGCTTACTGAATCAACTCACGAAGCCCATCCACATTAGGCCACACAAACATGACCGTGCATCCTCAAACTACATATCTCCACACATAACTGCTTGCGCATACCGCGCGCACCATGCCCCAAGGACAAGCAATGAGGATCATCATACTCCGCCCCCTAATACGCTCAACAAGGAAAACCGAGGACTTGCAAGCTAAAACACGACTGGGCTCAGAAACATCCAACCTTCACGAATGATTGGCCAACAGAACATCTAAAGCAAGCGATCTCTCACGACTGAATATAAGCAAGACTGCCATACTGGCTGACTTCCTACTCAAAGCATCGGACACCACATTGGCTTCCGGGATGATGTAGATGGCATATCATAGTCTTTTCAATGTTCCAACCACCTCTTTGCCTCATTTTGAGCTCATTCTGCTTGAACAAATACTGCAAACTCTATGATCCGTGAACACCTCACAGACAATGCCATATAGATAATGCCCTCCAAATCTTCAGCGTCAGGTGAACAATGGCTGCTAGCTCAAGTCATGGAACTGATAATTCTTCTTCGTGAATCTTCAACTCTGCGCGCAAGCAATGCAATAACCTTGCCACCCTGCATCTAAACTGCACCAAGTTTCAATACGAAGAGCAATTCCATCAATATACTTGTATATGACCCTGAACCTTGTGGGCACACAAACATCGGTCCGTAGCAAAACTGTCTTGAGCTTTAAAAGCTCGCCTCACAACTTGTCGACACCTAACGGGGCACCCTTCGGGTCAACCTGATCATCGGGCCTGCTATAGATAAACCCCTCATAAACCGACGGTAATAACCCGCCAAACCCAAGAACACTCCGTCTCTATAGCTGATGGAGTGGTCTAGGCAGTCCTTATTGCCTTATCTTCTTAGGATCCACTGAATACCCTCTCTGATACAACGTGACCCAAGAAAAGCAAACCGAACTCAACACAGAACTCACATATTCGAAAACTTAGCATATAATGGCTGTCCTCTCAGGGTCTGAAGAACGAAATCGAAGATGCTACTTATGCTCCTCTCGACTGCGGAGTAGATTAAGATATCATGAAAACAATCACAAAGGAATCCAGATAGGGGCTTTTGAACACCCTTCATCAAATCCATGAAGATCTGCTGGGTCCTTTGTCAAAACAAATACATTACTAGAAACTCATAATGCCCATATCTTAGTTCGGGAGCTATCTAACGGGACATCGGATGCCTAATCCTCAACTAATGGTAGCTAGACCTCAATTAATCTTCAAAAAACCTTGGCACCCTGAAGCATGATAAATAAGTCATCCAATTCTCATAATGGATACTTTTCTTGAATGGTGACTTGTTCAAACTACCGATAGTCCTATACCATTCCTCGTCGATCCAATCCTTCTTCTTACAAACAAAACCGCGGCACCCCAAGGCGAGACTCTAGGCCTAATGAGTGCCATATTAAGCAAATCTTGCAACTGCTTCTTCAATTTTTAACTCTGGGCCAGCGGTATGCGAAATAAAATGGGCCGAGTGCCCGGAGCCAATCAATGCAAATCAATATCCCTGTCGGGCGGCATCCCAGCAGGTCTGCAGGAATACTCTGAAAACTCACGAACAACTGTGTACAGAATCCATGGGAGAACTCGCACTGGATCACGAATATAAGCCAAATAAGCCAAACCCTTTCCGACCCATTCATCGAGCCTTCAATACAAGAGATAACTTTACTGGGTAGATGACTAGGAGTCCCTCTCCACTCTTAAAAAAAAAAAAAAAAAAAAAAAAAAAAAAAAAATTCGACAGGCAACCCGTGCAAAGATAAGGTCATTGTTTGGTGTGACGTCTATATAGCAGATATAAAGGTTGACAACGGTCCTCCCAAAATGAATCGAAATAAACCATATCGAGAAGCTAGGAGATCTACACAGTTTCAAGACGCCCAATAATAACAGCAACCGAATTATAGACACGATCTACAACATAGAATCCCCACAGGTGTGGACAATACACAAGCGGGCCCAAAAGAATCACGTGCAACAACGCAATATTGAAGCAAAATAGGATACACATATGAAATAAGTAGATTCCCGGATCATAATCATACTGAGCACCCTACTTGCAAACTGAAATCGTACACTGTGATAATCGCACAGATGACCTCAGGCCAGGCCTTTGGAAAGCAATACATCGGGGCTGGGCCCGCCATCGAAACTAACGTCCTCGGATCGCCTCCTGTGGCTGGCTCTGCCTCTAGCGGCCTGACCTCCACCTCTAGTACCTCGACCTCCATCTAGCAAGTCTGACCCCAACATCTGTTGTTTTGAGCGGGCGGTGGAACACTCGTGCGTGGAACCATGGCATGAGAACCTTGATGTGAGACTGCTCGATGCTCGATGCTCGAGGGCAATACCTAGCATGTGCCCCTGGATCGCAACAAGTATATACAAGACTTGGCTGCTCGTGGCTGATGACCCTGAGACTGACCCTGGCGCTTGAATAATCACGCCGAAAACTCTGGAGCAAGGTGCACTATTAGGAGCTGGGGGGTCCACTATAAGCTGGCTGCCCTGCAAGAAGGCTCCATAAGGACACGACCCCTGAAGTTCCCATGGATGTCTGAAGTGCTGAATGAAACGCCCTAGGAGGATGGCCCTACAAAAAAGTACCACAACCTCAGATGAGGCCCAACTAAATCCACCAGAGTGACGAGGCCTCTTGTCAGACCCTGACTCACTCCCCTGAGCTAAAACTATCTCAACTCATCTGGAGCATATTGGCGCGCACCTGTGAAGAAATCTCTCTCGTTGTCTCCTTAAGCCTCTGCAATCGATAGGAATAGAGCAAGTCCCTCAACTAAACCATCCTCCCCTCTCTCTCTCTCATCTCTCGTCTCTCTTCTCCTCTCTCTCGGTGGGGAGTTTATAAGAAGACGTGATAGCGTGTCAATTATCTCTGCTCTTTGTTGTTTGGATGATCTAACAACTACATGTCAAGAACCAGATAAGGAACCTGACTTCAGTTGATTAACTACATCAAACAGATTCCAAGCCAAATATGAACTTGCTAGCTCAGGAGGTTAGGAACCCAGACAAGGACTGATATCTTGTGGGTTCCCACGGCGCAGTTACAAAAGTCAATTGGACACAGCTGGAACGAAGATTCTGCCTGCACTGCACTATTTCTAGCGCCCCTCATTCTCTGATCACTAAAGTTATAATGATCAAGTTATTCAACTCAAGACATCTGGGCAGGTGCATAATACCAGATACGAACTAATCCATTGGTGCTCCCATGACAAAAGTACAAGTCACTATACAGCTGGAACACAACTGAGTGAACTCTTCCACAAACTATATAAAGAGGAACACAAACAGGAGCTGGTTCCTAGGGTTCTCTGATTCGAAGTACAAATGTCAACTACAGTCTGGAAATCACTGCAGAAAGTGACCTGCCTGCACAGTGCAGCAGACCAAAAGCAAACAGGATATGGCAGCAGTCACTTCCCATTGAGATTGGACATTCAACCTTGTGAATTGACATCACTAAGGTAATGTCTTGTGTGTATATAAACCTCATGCAAGGGACATCGATTCTGGTTCAACACTGCAAAATCAGAAAAGGAAAATATTCTCTCAAGTGTTTCAAGAACCTCTATCAAGACCAAAGCTGCTGCAACCTCAAGACCTGATCCGAAATGATGATAACTTAAATCCTTAGTTGTTTAGTCTTATGTTATGCTTTCTTATTGTTAACCTCTATCCGAGCTTTCTTAGAAACATTGATTAGGTTGAGCTCATGAAAAAATCTTTTGTAACCGTAGTGTGACAAATGGGCTTGTGGTGAAAATACAACAACGCTTAGTCAAAGCTTGTAACCGTAGTGTGCCAATGTGGCTTTGTGGTGGAATACCAAATTTAGTCAAAATTCTTTCTAACTAGGATGTTATAGAGTGGCTTGTGATGAAGCATCACAAGTTAGTTGAAGTCATTGCAATAGAGTTATTGTAAAGTGGCTTGTCATAAGAAGATTGCAATATGAAGTTAAAAATCCCTACAGGTGTAGGTCGTGGTTTATTTGATCCCTTGTGTGGGATATTTCCATGTAAAAGAATCCACGACCTTATTTACATTCAACTTTACTAGCATTCACTGCAGAACCGATAAAGGACCAGTAGCTTGCTATGTTGGTAGGACTCCCACGAAATTAACACTGGTACCAAACTGATAAAGGACCAGATCCCTATAATTTTGGTTCATCAGTACTTTCAGAGGAACACATAGAGAACCCGGTTCTCTATAACAGTTCCTGGTGGACGCACAGTCTCTTAACAACTAGTATCAGAGCAGGTTCTTCCATCAAGGCTAACACCTAGGAAGGATCCTCATGGCTGCTCCACCAACTCTTAAAAGGGAAAACCAAAGAAGGAAAAGTACCAGGTACTTAAAGCTACTAACAATGATTTGATGAGGAGACATTACATGCTTACTTAACCAAATGTTTCAGAAGTATGGTCAGAAGAAATGAGAAAGTTGCTAGAAAGGGACAACTCTACAGATCAAGAACAATGGATCTTGTTAGCAAATGCGGAAAAGGGTGGAACTCAATGAAAAATGTCCTCTCTTGAAGCAAGAATTCTCCAAGAAATTCAAGAGAAAAAAGATCGAAGCTGAATTGATTCAACCTTTGCATTGATGGCTCAGCAGATGATGATGTGCATGATGAAGAAATGAAGACGATAATGGTAAATTTTAGGGATGTTCAGAAGAAATCTGAAATCCTATTCTCCAACGAAAGGTTATCCTAGCTAATGTTATTAATTCAATCCTTTCATATGTCTTTGGGAGGATAGGGATTCTTTGACTTTAGAGTTAGCAGAATCTGAACAAAACTAGAGCCGACTTAGTCGGCTGTATTACTGACCATTAAGAAACACATTGAAAATTTTCAAAAAAGAAAAGAATGTTCTTTTGGCAAAATTACAGACCTAAGGGAAACAATAGTGAACACCTTGACTAAGTTAAAACCTGAAAAAAATCTGAAAGGAAAGATATAGGTAGTGAGGAACATCACAGGCTTGAAGAATGAGTTGAAAGCTGCTAGACTAGGATATGTGGTAAATCGGAGAAAAATAAAGCAGCTTCCAAAGCTAATTGAAGAAGAAAGTAAATTTGGATCTTGAGGAAATCCTCTCAAGTGGACCTGGTCCTTCAGATGCCTGTCACTGCATGTACTTTAACATGTGGAAACAGGCAGGAATTGGGTTCAAAGGGAGAAAAACTCCTTACAACCCTCACAAGCAAGTACGTCATAATTCCTTACTGGCATGCTACCCACTGTGGGAAATAGGCAGTCAAAGAAATTGTCTAGCCAGGCGCTCAATTTTGTTCAGAAAAATAAAGCTTAACTTACAAATGACTACTAACAGGGACTAGGTACCGTCGCCAATGAAACAATGTTGCCTGATGGATTAGAAAACCCTTATCCATCCTCTTTTGATAACAAGGGACCCAAACTAGTTGGTCCCTAAATCTACACCCATAATTTAGATGTGCAGACGGTGGGAAGAAGCGGACCTGCAACTGGACCATGGACAGTAGATGTCAAAGCACATGACTGGAAATACATGGATTTTCTCCCGTCGCTGTAAAGCCCTGCAAAGGAAGGGATTGTACCTTTGGAAAATGGAAAGAAGGGGTACATTCTTAGATGGGAAAAGACCAAGGTAGAAGTTCGGGTCTAAGCTGGTGATATGACTGTCTTGAATCAGTTGAAAAATGATTCGAAACATGCATAAAGGTTGGGGGGATACAAAGTTTCTCACTTCTGGATATATTGATGAAGAAGACCTGGGTCCATGGTCTGTCATATTCAAAGCTCAAAGAACACGAGCATGCAATTCCCTATGGGAATACTTAGGCAGGAGTAAAAAAAGAGGGTGGCATGATCAGACTCTCCTGAACAAAACCCCTATGATTTGCTCATGGAAGAAAACCAAAGACAACAATCCTGAGAGGCCTTGGAGAAATGCTCATATTCTCAACAACGGGAAGGACCAGCTTGGGAAGTTTGATGCAAGGGATGAAGGAATCCTTCGGGATACTCCCTCACAAGCGAAGCCACAAAAGTCTACAACAAAGTGGCACACCTGTGTGGAAAGAAGTGTTCATATGATATTCAACGAGAGCATCCTCCTCTAGTAAGAGGAAACAAGATGATTAAAAAATGAACCACTTTTGTCCCTGGGAAATATCTGGAGTTTCAAATGGGAAGGCTAATTTGATGAGTAAGATGAAGGAGACAGGTGAGAGACAATGCAACATCCTCTTCTATTTCTCAAGAGGAACCTGGTACTTCCATTACTACCCCTGAAGGTGAAGAAAGAGTTGGAGATGCAGTGCAAGGCACTCTCCAAGTAACAGAACAAGGAGTGCAGGGAAATCCATTTAACTTACCCAGTTTCTCTACCAATCAAACTTCAGTCCCAAATTGAAAACACAAAAGCTCCCATTCACTTGATAATATAATCATCCCCTTGATTTTGGAGTTCAGACAAGATCAAAAACCAGAAATTCCCTAGCCCTCTCAGCATTTCTATCCCAAATAAAACCCAAAAATATCAAGGAAGCCTTGTAGGATGCAGATTGGAGCACTGAAATGCAAGAGGAACTGCATCAATTTGAAAGAAACAAGGTATGGCACCTGGTACCTAGACCCTCAGACAGAACCATCATAGGAACTAGGTGGGTATTCAGGAATGAGCTGGATGAACATGGAAGCATGGGAATCATTGGATCTCTACTCTACCTTACTGCCAGCAGGCCAGACATTGTATTTGGTGTAAGATTATGTGCAAAGTTCCAATCAAATTCTAAGGAATCTGATCTAAAGGCTGCTAAGAGAATTTTGAGATATTTTAAAGGCACACAGAACCTGGTTCTGTACTATCCTTCAGAATATGTTGCAGCTACCTCGTGATGTGCTTATTCACTGTGGATCACACAACAATTGGAAGATTTTGGTGTATACATTGATTGTGTACCGCTTCTGTGTGTCAACACCAGCGCTCTCAACATGGCAAAGAACCTGGTTCATCACAAGAAAACCAAGCACATTGATGTCAGACACCATTTTCTCAGGAATTATGTGGAAAAGGGTCTTATTTGTATAAAATTCTGTTGCACAGAAGATCAAATTGCAGATATCTTCACCAAAGCTCTGAGCAGGGAACACTTTTGAGAAACAAGATGGCGCTGGGATTACTTAAACCTACTTAAGAACCTGGTTCTGCTGACATGACTATGTCAGTCACACTAAGGTAAAATTGGCTAAAGTGTTTTCTGACTAAGCCTAACTCACATCTATACCGTTGCAGGTAAACACGCACGATGATCATAGAAGCTAAAGGTACAGTGTTGAACTTCGGAGGAGAGCTGCAAAAACCCTTTTACAAAAAAAGGTCAGGAACCTGGTTCCTGCACCACAGTTAGTAGTTATGTGTTTTTCGCATGCTTGTTCAAAGAAAAAGGATAGCAAAATTAATTTAACTGCCACATCATCCGACTTTTCAGACCAGCAGTTCTAAACTATTGTCTCCCTCTGCATCACTTTAATTTTTTCTTCAGAACTCTCTACCACTTCTCTCACCATGGCCAACAAATAATCGTCTTTTTCTCTTGCCATCAACATCACTCCCCCATCTCCTCCTCCCTTAACACCATCACCGGAAACCCACCTCTTCAATATCCCTGATACTAGTGTACCCATACCGGTTTCCTCCTCATCTCCAGTCACCTCATCTCCAGTCTCACTTCCATGTGTTGCAAACCCTACTTCTCCTCTGTTCCTGAATCTCAGGGGGAAGAAACTCCATTCTTAGGGGATAAAAGAACTCTGGTGCTTTTTGAGTCTCCGGTTCATGACACCGTCACAGAAGAACCTGATTCCTTTTTAGCTGAAACAAACCAGGTGGTTGCAGAAGAAAGAGGCTATTGAGTCTGCCTTGCAGAAGAGTAAGCAGAAAAAGAAGAAGAGGTTGATGAAATAGGGGAAAGTTGTGGCTGATAAACACATTCCAGTGGTTGAGATTGATAAAGATGTTGTGGAGGAACCTAGTTCCTTAGTGAAAAGATCTACAAAAGTTTGTGGTTGAGAAAGATTTGTTTGAAGGTGACATTGTGGCTGTTGCAAGCAGGAACGGGAAGTTTGTTGAAGTGTCTAGAAAACAAAAGTGGGAAACTGTAGGAAGACCTAGTCCAATGAAGACCATTCACAGTGACAGTGGCCTTGGGCAGGAGAGTTTGAGAACTTAGAAAAGTCTGGTGGGGTCGCGCGTTTGACCCGGCAATCTCGGAGATGGCAGGTATGAGACAAGTTCTGGACTTAGATAACAAGTGAAGAACCTGCGGGAGAAACTGCCTGACTAACAGTTGTCTGCAAATGCCCGCATGGACCTGGTTCTCAAAATCATCACTGCCTCCTCTTCCAAGCCTCCCTCTTCTAGTGCCCCCTAGGATCCTCTAAGTGGCGAGTTATCTTTTGCAAGAAATTCAGTTTAGGCCATTTTGGTAAAAGTCAATAAAAGTCAACACCCGGGCCCGCTTGTTCCAAACCCAAAACTCAGACCAAAACCCGATTACCCATTCACCCCTGAGTCCGGATATACAATTGGTTTTGGAACCCGACCTCAATTTGAGGTCTAAATCCCAAAAGTTCAAAATTCCTAAGTTCTACCAAAAATACCCAATCCTACCATGAAACCCCTAGATTCTAGGATAAAATCTTGTAAAAAGAAGTAAAAGAGTGAAAGAAATGAGTTAAGAATCACTTACTTATGATTTGGGGAAGAAGAAGTGTGTGGAAAATCGCCTCTTATGTTTTAGGGTTTGAAAAATTGAAAAATAAATGACAAATCCCGTTTATATAGCACCCCTATGATCAATACTACGCGGTCCGCAAAATTCCGGGCGCGGTCGCGAACCCCCACCGCAGTTTGCAATATTATGGGTGCGGCCATGGAACCTGAGCGTTACCCTAACGCGGTCCGCGAAGTCCCCCTGTGGCCGCGTTCTTTTACCACGGTCTGCGAATTTCGCTCCACGGCCGCACTTCTAAGATCTGAGACCTGCAATTTCTGCAACTATCCAACACCAAGTCTTTTTCTAAGTCTGGACATCCCATAGCCTATCCGAAACTCACCCAAGCCCTCGGGGCTCCAAACCAAAACGCACACAAGTCTTAACATATTATATGAACTTGCTCGACCGATCAAATCGCCAAAATAACACCTAGAACTATGAATTTAACACCAAATTGCTTGAAATCTTCAAGAGGGTTTTAAAACTTCTAACTTTTCAACCAAAGGCCCTAATCACGTCAAATTAGTCCCGTTCCTCACCAAATTCTACCGATAAGGTATAAATATCATAACGGACCTGTACCAGGCTCCGAAACCACAACCCTGTATCAACAAGATCAATTATTAACCAAATTCTTAAAACCTTTATAATTTCTGTTTAATAATTTTCATCAAAAATTCATTTCTCGGGCTAGGGATCTCGGAATTCGATTCAGGGCATACGCCTAGGTCCCATATTTTACTACAGACCCACCGGGACCATCAGAACACAGGTCCGGGTCCGTTTACCCAAAACATAGACCGAAGTTAACAAAATTAACTTTTTAGGCCAGAAATTATTATTTCTTCAGTTTTTCACATAAAAGCTTTCCGGATTCACGCCAGGACTGTGCACACAAATCGAGGAGGAATAAATGAGGTTTTGAAGGCCTGTATGTTTCTCTGTTTCTCTTTCCTATCATGTTGTGTGCACATATGTGGCACGAGTTAGCTAGGCAAGACTTCTTTATGATGATTGCTTGCTTGTGTATTTTTAATGATGCCAAAAGGGGGAAGTCTAATTGAACAGGGATCTGATTAAGGGGGAAGCATAGAGTCAGGGGGAACTTGTTAAGTTCCTGTTGCTTCATCTGGTTAATTTTGCTCTAAACGTGTGTTATCAATTTCTAAGTTTGTCATCATCAAAAAGGGAGAAATTGATGGGTTTACAATGCCTTAGCTTTATGTTTTGATGATCTAACAAACTTACTGTCAAAAAACCAGATAAGGAACCTGACACACTTGGTACACATCGCAAATCAACGGACTCCAGCTAATGTGAACTGCTACAACTTCAGAAGATAGAGAATCAACACAGGGACCTGATCCTTTGTGTTTCCTTGACAGCAGTACGAAGTCAACTGTGTACAGCTGGAAAGTGACTGCCTGCACTGTACACAGAAACAGTGCAGCACAGTTCTGCAGTCACTTGTCCTTTGACCAACCAAGTGATTACATCATTCAAGTGATGTCATCCAAGTTGTATTAACAAGAGCATTACAACGAAACATCACTTGAACACTTGAGAATGAATTCAAGCATTTCAAGAATCTGACATTCAAGCATTCAGTTCTCAAGTGCGTTAAGAACAAAGTTTAACACTACTACGGACCAGTTCCTAGAGCTAGTATTTTATATGTCCTTAGTTGAGTTGTAACTTTGTAATTTCTCTTCATTGTAATTCCTACTTTGCTTATCTAGAAGCGTTACTTAGGAACCCCTTGTAAAGCCATAAACCCTTAGTGTTTGGGTCGTGACTAGAGTTAGTCATGAGTTGAAGTCTTTGTAATAGGTGTATTGCAAAGTGGATTGTAATAGGTGTATTATAAGTTAGTGAGGGATTAAGAGTTTAATTCCTAGATTGCATAGGTTGTAAACTAAAGTTGCTCATAGTGAAGTTGAAATCCTTCCAGTGTAGGTTGTGGTTTTTTATCCCCTTGAGCAGGGATTTTTCCAGGTAAAGCTCTCTGTCTTATTTACTTACTGTTTCGTTAGCATTCTCAGTAGAAACTCATAGAGGACCTGGTCTCTCTATAGTTTGGTGGACTCATATATTCTATCAGTTATCGAGTGATTGAACTTGGTTCGAGGTAAGTGGCTTGCCTAACCTTGTGTGGGAGAATTCCCCTTAGGATTTAGTACTGTTGTGATATGTGAGCACCGTGTACATGAAGTGACGAGTGCGTACACGGGATATTATTGTAAATCTCCATTTTTCACTGAGAATAATTTGTTTTCACTTTAATTGAGTTATACTAGCATGTGTAATTATCCTGTTTAGCGTAGAATAGCATGTCTACGTGTCTTAAATGCTTATCTGAACTATGTGCAACATGCTTAGTGGATTTCCTCCTTCTTCCTTGACTTATACTTAGTCTAAACTGTAGGATTTCGTGTTGTAGATGTTATTTCCATTGTTTGAGCTACATATTTATTTTGGGACTACAAAACGGTATTCCGAGAGATCCCCCTGCATATTTATTTTGGGACTACAGGACGGTATCCCGGGAGATCCCCCTGCATATTTATTCTGGGACTATGGGATAGTATCTCGGGAGATCCCCCTGCATATTTACTTTGGGACTATGGAACGGTATTCCGGGAGATCCCCCTGCACATTTCCGCTTGGGACTACGAGACGGTATCTCGGGAGATCTCCTGTTGTTATTTCTGTATACTATACTGTTGTCCTTTTATGATTTCCTCAGGTTAAATTTTAGTCTTTTATTTTACTGCAATATTTTTGTTCTGTCTTATTATATATATATATATACCAGTAGGCCCTGACCTGACCTCGTCACTACTCGACCGAGGTTAGGCTTGGCACATACTGGATATCATTATGGTGTACTCATGCTACTCCTCTGAACATGTTTTCATGTGCAGATCCAGGTACTTCTTACCAGCCGCGTCATCAGGCATAGTAGAGGTTTCCTCATCCACTATTACTGTAGTGGAGATGGCCCACATATTTTCTATGGCCTCTCTCTCCTGAGATTCCATGGGTGCAACATTGTCCAAGATAGGAGTACCTGTAGACTGATCAACACCATTCTCAGAGACCTTTTCTGCCTGTGGAGTCTCACTCTTTTCTTCATCTTTGCTATGTTCTTTGAGAATCTCAGGTGACAGAGAAGAGATATTATCGATTTTAGGGATTTCTGAGTTCTCAACACTTAGAGGGAGAGTATGGTCTGAGGGAGTGGTGGAAGAGATGGAGGGTGAAGGAGAATTAGGTTTAGGTGTTTCCATTTCAAAAGTGGTGGAAGGGGGAATGTTGAGAGGTGCTTCTTTAGGAATAGAGGAGTCGAGGGGTTTCTCTTCAATGGTGGGAAGGATTATTTGATCTTCAACCACGATAGATGATTAGTTTGAAAGTTCTGGAGAGGCTGAGAAAGAGAGAGGTGATCGTTCAAGGTTTGGAAATGAGAGGGTTTTAATGAGGAAAAAGGAAATTATGAGGGAGAGAGAAACGAGTTCTGAAATGGAGGTAGATGTGTGGGAAGATGCAACATTTCAGAGGGAAGTGAAAGAATTTGAACGAAAAGACGTGACATACAGGGTCTGAAAAGTTTGATGATGTGGCACTCAATTTTTTTGTTTCTTTTGAGATATGTATGAGAAAAATGCAAGACTACTAACTTGTGGTACAAGAACCAGGTTCTTGACCGGTCTTTTAAAAATTCTCAACCCTCTTTTACCGCTCATTCAGTGCTTCTACAGCTTCTATAATCATCATGTGTGTCTACCTGCAACGGTATAGAAGTGAGTTAGACTTGGCAGAAAACACCTTAGCTAATTTCACCTGAATGTAACTTTCATAGCCATATAGAAGGAATCATGTTCTCAGTTAGGCTTGATTATCCCCAGTGCCATCCTGTTTCTTTCAAAATGTTCTCTGCTCAGGGCTTTGGTGAAGATATTTGCAATTTGGTCTTCTGTACTACAGAACTTCATGCAAATAAGCCCCTTCTCCACATTGTCTCTGAGAAAATAACGTCTCACATCAATGTGCTTGGTTCTTTTATGCTGGACCGGGTACTTGGCCTTGTTGAGTGCACTGGTATTGTCACATAGAAGAGGCACACAGCTAGTGTACATACCAAAATCTTCCAATTGCTGTTTGATCCATAGGAGCTGAGCACAGCAGGAAGCTGCAGTAACATATTCTGCTTCAGCTGTTGAAAGAGCTACTGAATCTTGCTTCCTTGTGCCCCATGAAATAAGACATGATCCTAGGAAGTGAGCCATTCCAGATGTGCTTTTCTTGTCCACAAGATAACCTGCATAATCAGCATTAACATACCCAATAAGATTAAAATTTTCACTTGAAGGGTAGTACAGAACCAGGTCCTGTGTTCCCTTAAGATATTTCAGAATTCTTTTGGCAGCCTTCAGAAGAGATTCCTTAGGATTTGACTGAAACCTTGCACATAGTCCCACACTGAAAACAATATCTCACCTGCTTGCAGTAAGATAGAGGAGAGATCCAATGATGCCTCTCTACATTGTTTGATTCACCGGAGAGCCAGATTCGTCCATGTCAAGTCGAGTAGCAGTGGCAATGGGAGTGTCAATCACTTTTGATGCTTCCATGTCAACCTCTTCAGAAGCTCTTTGATATACTTCTGCTGACTAATGAATGTCCCCTTTGTGGACTGCGTCACTCGAAGACCCAAGAAGAAATTTAACTCACCCATCATGCTCATCTCAAACTTACTTCCCATGAGTTTTGCAAATTCCTCACATAGTGAATCAGCTATCGCCCCAAAAATGATATCATCAGCATATACCTGAACAATGAGCAGGTTTCTCCCTCGTTTCTTCAGAAACAAAGTGTTTTCAATTTTTTCTCTTGCAAAACCATTTTCAAAGAGAAACTTTGACAACCTCTAATACCAAGCTCGAGGAGCCTGCTTCAATCCATACAATTCCTTGTCCAATTTGAACACATATCAGGGTGTTCATGACATTCAATACCTGGGGGTTGCTTTACATACATTTCTTCTTTGAGGAAACCATTCAGAAATGCACTTTTGACATCTATTTGGAACAGAGTGAATTCCATATATGATGCAAAGGCAATGAGGATTCTGATTGCTTCCATGCGAGCAACCAGAGCAAAAGTCTCATCATAATCAATTCCTTCCTCCTGATTGTAGCCTTGGACAACTAACCTTGCCTTGTTCTTTATAGTGTTTCCATGTTCATCAAGCTTATTCATGAATACCCACCTGGTTTTTATGATTGTTCGATCTGAGGGTCTAGGTACCAGGTGCCATACGTTGTTCCTTTCAAATTGATGCAGCTCATCTTGCATGGCTGTGATCTAGTCTGCATCTTTTAAGGCTTCCTTAATGTTTTTGGGCTTTATTTGGGAGAGTAATGCTGAGAAGGCAAGTGAATTTCTGGCTTTTGATCTGCTTGGACTCCTGAATTTGGAGGAGTAATTATGTTGTCAACAGGATAGGAGCTTTTGTGTTTCCAGTTGGGCACTTGAGCTTCATTTGTAGAGGAACTGGGTAATCCTGACTGGTTTCCTTGTATCCTTTTTTCAGCTACCCGTGGAGTACTTTGAACTGCATCAACCACTCTATCTTCAGCTTCAGTGGTTGTAATTGTTGTACATGGTTCCTCTCCGGCTGATGAGGAAGAGACTGCATTGCCTTCACTTGACTCATCATATCTGCCTTTCCATTTGCCATATCAATGACCTCACCTGGAACCAGCAGAGGCTCTCCATCTTGATCATCCTTGTTGCTTTTCTCACAGGATAGGTAGGACTCGTCAAAGATTACGTGTACACTCTCCTCAACACATTGAGTCCGCTTGTTGTATACCTTGTAGGCTTTACTTTGAGAAGAATATCCCAAAAAGATTCGTTCATCACTCTTGGCATCAAATTTTCCAAGCTGATCCTTTCCATTGTTGAGAACATACATTTGCACCCAAATGTTCTTGGGTGAGTCAGCTTGGGCTTCCTTCCATTCAGCAACTCATAGGGAATTTTGTTCAAGAGAGACCTGATCATGCACATGTTCACCAAATAGCAGGCAGTGTTGATAGCTTCAGCTCAGAAGTTCTTAGCAATCCCACTATCGATCAACATTGTTCTTGCCATTTCTTCAAGAGTTTCGTTCTTCCTTTCCACAACTCTATTTTGCTGTGGAGTTCTTGGGGCTGAGAAGTTGTGGGTAATGCAATTCTCGTTGCAGAATTCATCAAACTTAGCATTGTCAAATTCTGTTCCATGATCAAATCTAATGCATGCTACTTTTAATTCCATCTTCACTCGAATTTTCTTCACAAAGGCTACAAAACTTCAAAGGTCTCATCTTTTGTTCTAAGGAACAGAGTCCAAATGAATCTGGAATAGTCATCCACTATTACAAAAATCTATCTTTTTCCTCCTCTTTTTTGCACTCTCATAGGACCACATAGATCAATATGAAGGAGATCAAGTGGTTTTGAGGTGCTGACATCCTTCTTTGGCTTGAATGAGAATTTCACATGCTTTCCTCTAGCTCAGGCATCCCAAACCTTGTACTCTTTGAACTTCGACTTGGGCAGACCACGAACCAGGTCCTTCTGAACCAGTTTATTCAGTAGAGAGAAGCTTGCATGCCCCAGCCTTCTGTGCCACAGTTCAACATCATCATCAACTGCTTTCAAGCAGCTCAGATCACCACTTTGTAGGGACTCAAAATCAGCAACATAGATATTCTTGTATCTTTTGGCCACAAGTACCACTTCACCAGTTACTAGATTTGTAACCGTGCATATTTTGGACAAGAACTCCACCTTGTTTCCTTTATCACATATCTAAGAAATACTCAAGAGACTGTACTTCAGACCATTGACATATTACATATTCTTAATTGAGTGAGTGAGTGATTCTCCAATTTTTCCAACACCAAGAATGTACCCCTTTTTTCCATTTCCAAAGGATACACTCCCTCATTGCAGGGCTTTTAGTGAAAGAAAGTCCATGGTATTCCCAGTTATGTGCTTTGAGCATCCACTATCCATGAACCATTATTGACTGCTTCCTTTCTCTGTTCCATGCATAAGGAAATCAAGGGTTAGATTTAGGAACCCAAGCAAGTTTGGGTCCCTTGTAATAAACAAGAGGATAAATAATTTCTCTTCTAGTCCATGAAGGTAACATGCGCTTTTTATGGGTGGCACCTGTTCCTTTTTCAGCAGTTACTCTTTCATTTAAAACTTTTTTTTCTAAAGAGACTGAACCTTGGCTTGTCAATTTTCTTTGAAGTGCCCATTTTTTCCAAAGTGGGTACACAACCAATTATCGGGCACAGTAACGTACTTGCTGTGAGGATTATAAGGAGTTTTCCCTTTGAAACCCTGTTCCCTGCCTGTTTACACCATTGTTAATATACATGGCAGTAATAGCATCCGAGGACTAGGTCCACTTAAGAGACTTCTCAAGATCACTTTTTACTCTTTCCAATTCTGCTTGAAGTTGTCTATTTTTCTCAACTTCAGCACACAGACTAGTTTTTACACCATTTAACTCGTTTTCAAGTTTAATATATGCCTCACTAGCCACTTCTTTTCCTTTTTCAAAATTCCCAGGCCTATATTCAGTCTTGAGTTCCTCTATTGTTTCCTTTAAGTCTACAATCACCACTAAGAGGTCATCTCTTTCCTGCTCAACAATAACCACTTTCTCCACTAAGGCATCTTTTTCTTTACTGGAGTTCTCAATGGTTTCTTTTAGGTCAACTACTACTACTATCAGATCATCTATTTCGTGTTCTACACTAGTGATTCTCTTAGTTAGAACCGCCTTTTCATTTTCCAGATTACCTAAGGGTTCCATCAAAACAACCACACAAACTACCAAGTCATCTCTAGTTTGTTCAGCATCTCCTAACTCCATAGGCATCCTTATCATTTAAAAGACTATAGTAAGCATCAATTAACACATTAGCTAATGACATGAGTTTTCTAGGAGAGTAGGACTTCAGATTTCTCTGAACATCTCGAAAATTTACCTCATCATTGTCATCGTCTTCATCATCATCTGATTGAGTCATCAAAGCAAATATTGAGTCATACTCATTTGCTTCGCTTTCAACTGCCATCATTGAGCTGTCACCTGCATCATCTTCTTCTTCTTCAGACTCGCTAGAAGAATCTCCCTATGTTGCAAGACCTTGCTTCACAATATTGTCAGCGGCGTTCTTTCTTTTGAAACGTTTATCAGGAACCGGGTTACTCTTGGCTCCTTTGTCAGAGTTGTGTTTGAAGTGTTCTTGCTTCAGGAGAGGGCAATCTTTGATGAAATACCCTGGCTTTCCACACTTATGACAGAGGTCATAGTTCTTTGGCTTGCTAGAACTGCCTCTCCTTGGTATACCTCCATTCCTTCTAACCATTTTCTGAAATCTTCTAGTTAAGTAAGCCATGTCACTATCCTCGCCACTTGAGTCATTGCTTTCTGCCTTGAGTACCAGGTTCTTTTCCTTCTCTGGTTCTCTTCTTTCAATGTCCTTCTTCTTCTTCATTTCATAGATTTTCAGATTCCCAACCAGCTCATCAATAGTCAGCTCCTGCAAATCCTTTGCTTCAGTAATGGCATTCACTTTACTCTCCCATGAACTGGGAAAACACTAAGAATTTTCCTCACGAGCTTGCTCCTAGGAATGATTTCACCAAGAGGCTATAACTCATTTATGATGGAAGTGAATCGAGTGTGCATGTCTTGAATGGATTCATCATCCTTCATTCTGAAGAGCTCATACTTAGTGGTGAGCATGTCAATCTTAGATTGCTTTACTTGAGTAGTTCCTTCGTGTGGTGTTTGTAATGCTTCCCATATTTCTTTGGCAGATTGGCAAGCTGAAATCCTGTTGTATTCATCAGGACCTATACCACGCACCAAAATTTTCTTGGCACAAATTTTTTTTCTCCACAGCCTTACTGTCAACATCGTTGTATTCTTTCCTCATCTTAGGCACTGTCATAGCAGGATCTCCGACCTTTTTTGTAGGAACATAAGGACCATCACATATAACATCCCACAGCCCGGAGTCTTCAGCTATGATAAAATCATGAATCCTTGTCTTCCACCACCCATAATATTGGCCATTGAACCTGGGTGGTCTGTAGGTAGACTGACCCTCTTCGAAGTTTGGTGGAGCAGCCATGATGATCCTTTCTAGGTGTTAACCTGATAGAAAGAACCCGCTCTGATATCAATTGATAGAATATATGAGTCCACCAAACTAATATTGGTAGGATTTCAATTTCACTATGAGCAATCTATAGATAACAACGTATGCAATTTAGGAAATAATTTCTTAATCCCTCGCTAACTTGTAATACACCTATTACAAGCCACTTTGCAATACACCTATTACAAAGACTTCAACTCATGACTAACTCTAGTCACGACACAAAGACTAAAGGTTCATGGTTTACAAGGGTTTCCTAATTAAAGCTTCTAGATAAGCGAAGTAGAAATTACAATGAAGAGCAATCACAAAGTTACAACTCAACTAAGGACATATAAGAGACTTGCTGTTGGAACTGGTCCGTAGTAGTGTTGTACTTTGTTCTTGATGCACTTGAGAGTTGAATACTTGATTGTCAGATGCTTGAATGAATTCTCAAGTGTTCAAGTGATATTTTGTTGTAATGTTTATTGTTAATACAACATGGATGACATTACTTGAATGATGTAATCACTTGGTTGTTCAATGAGAAGTGACTGTTGTATTGTGCTGCACTATTTGCATGTACAGTGCAGGCAATCACTTTCCAACTGTAGACAGTTGACTTTGTACTGCTGTCAGAGGAACCCAAGGGGATCAGGTCCCTGTGTTGATTCTTTATCTTCTGAAGTCATAGCAACTCACATTAGCTTGAGTCTGTTGATTGAGTTGTGTACCAAGTGTATCAGGTTCCTTATCTGGTTCTTTGACAGTAAGTTTGTTAAGTCATCAAAATATAAAGTAAGGTACTATAAACCCATCAGTGTTGCACTCTCTACAACTGAAGTAGAGTATATTACCGCTACTGAAGCTGGCAAGGAGATGGTTTGGATGAAACGGTTCCTTCGAGTGCTTGGATTACATCAGATGGAGTATGTCGTCTATTATGACAGTCAAAGTACAATAGACCTGAGCAAAAACACCATGTATCATGTAAGGACGAAGCAAATTGACATTCACTGGATTCGAGAAAGGATATAGGATGGATCTGTGCATGGAAAAAAGATCCATACTAGTGAGAATCCTTCGGATATGCTGACTAAGGTAGTACCAAGAGACAAGTTCGAGCTATGCAAAGAACTTGTCAGCATGCACTCAAACTAGAATCTCCTGTGTTACCTCTTTCAGGTAAATGGGACTGTAGAGGGAGATTTGTGGGGTCCAGCCCCATGTGTGAAAGTTTAAATTGAGAATTGTGTCTTCTTTGAATGTAGAAAAAATGGAAGACAAATTTTTTTGTGTTTATACTATAGTGAAGTCACTGATGACATCACGTGAGTAATTTCTCTACTATGAATAGCACGGTTTTGTTTCAGTTGAAGATACACCAACAAAGAGAGAAAGAAAGAGTGAGGTTTCACAGATAGGGTATAAGAAAATAGTCTGTGAGGAAAATAGAGAGTGAGCGATATTGTAGTGGGGTGGAAATATCAAAAGAGGGTTATTTCTTTTGAGTATTGTAGTGGTCTTTAGAGTATTTTACTTGGACCTACAAAGTGTAAAATTCCTTACTATAGTGATATCAGTTGCTCCTCTTGGGGCCGTGGTTTTTTCCCTTATTAAAAGGGTTTTCCACGTAATAATCTTGGTGTCGGTTTTACTCTTTTATTCTTGTTAATTACCATATCGCAGTGCTACATTATTATTCCACTTTTATTACCGTGAGTATTATTAATGTTGGGATTTATTCCCAACAGGGTAAGAGAAGGGTAATGTGTATGCAGACATTACCCCTACCCTGAGAAAGTGTGTTGACCCAAAATGTCATCTTCTATTTTATAACTTGATTCTGTGTTCCGAGGCATTAAAAACCTCATTTTATCTCTCCTCGAATTGCGTGCGCAGTTCAAGCATATATCCGGAAAGCTTTTATGTGAAAAATTGAGGAAATAATATTTTATAGCCTAAAAAGTTGATTTTTTGTTGACTTCGGTAAATATTTTGGGTAAATGGATCCGGACCTGTGTTTTGACGATCCTGGTGGGTCCATAGTAAAATATGGGACCTGGCGTATGCCCGGAATTGAATTCCGAGATCCCTAGCCTGAAAAATGAATTTTTGATGAAAATTGTTAAACTGGAATTTATAAAGGTTTTAAGAATTTGGTTAATAATTGATCTTGTTGATACCGGGTCCGTATTGTGGTTCCGGAGCCCGGTACAGGTCTGTTATGATATTTATACCTTATATGTGAAATTTGGTGAGAAATGGAACTGATTTGACATGATTCGGACCTTTGGTTGAAAAGTTAGAAGTTTTAAAACTTTCTTGCAAATTTCATGCAAATTGGTGTTAAATTCATAGTTATAGGTGTTATTTTGGCCATTTGATCGTACGAGCAAGTTCGTATGATGTTTTTAGACTTGTGTGCATGTTTGGTTTGGAGCCCTGAGGGCTCGGGTGAGTTTCGGATAGGCTACGAGATGATTTGCACTTGGAAAATCTGATGTATTTGTTGCTTCTGGTATGCTGATATTTTGTGCTTCGCGTTCGTGAAGCAACTCTCGCGAACGAGAAGTGCAAGCTGGGTTGGGGAAGGATTTCTTCTACGCAAATGTGAGGCTTCGTTTGCAAACACGGAGCACTGGGGGGTTAGCTCTTCGTGAACGCGATCGGCCTTACGCGAACGCGTAGTGTATTGGAGGTGGGAGGGGAATGTCAGGAGTTGTTCTTAGCGAACGCGGTCCTAGGCCCGCGAACGTGATGGTTAGGAGGGACAGACCATCGCGAACGCGAAGGCCATTCTGGCCGCAGTGCATCCCGATCGCGATAGGTCTCTGGCGAACGCGATGAAGACCTATCCAGTGATTTTTAAACAGAACCAAAGTCGGGATTTGTTCAAAATTTCATATCTTCTCCGCTAAAACTCGACCTAGGGAGATTTCTGAAGAGTGATTTCAACACCAAATCATAGGTTTGTGTTCTTTAACTCACTTTCTTCAATTTCCATCAACACCCACTAGATTTCTAGCCCTAAACCTTTTTCTTTCATGGTAGAATTAGGGATTTTGCCAATTCGGGAAATTAGACCTCGATTTGGGGTCGGATTCCAAAGCTAATCATATATTTGGGCTCGGGGGATCGGGGGTGAATGGGTTTTAGTCCGAACCTCGCGTATTGACCAAGCGGGCCCCGGGTTGATTTTTTACTTTTTGGAGAAAATTGTTGGGGAACCTGTAATTATGCATATGGAATAGATTTCTTTAGTGATAATTGATGTTATTAAGTTAATTATGACTAGATACGAGTGGATTGGAGGTGGAATCTAGAGGAAAAGCGGTAATCAAGCGTTGAGTTGGCCGTTGAATTGAGGTATGTGTTGTGTGAGGGATTAGTGATCCCCGGCATAATTGCTAGGTGAAAATCCATGTGTGTGGCGTATAGGTGAGGTGACGAGTACCCTATGCGCCGCCAAATTATCTGTTTAGCCTGTTCCCTTCCCCGTTCCTATTATATTGCCTTCATGTCTTAGCTGCTACATACTTATTGGTGCTTCCATGTCTAATTGATTCTTGTTAGATGTTGTTTTCTTTATTGAAGGTATTAATGTAACGACCCCAATCCCGGTCGTGATGGCGCCCAACACAATGCTAGGCAAGCCCGACCATTTAAATATTTCCAAATCCAAATACGCAACCCATTACCAATTAATAGAGTTAAATTATCAGATAACATAATTCCAACCCGTAGTAATAGACAGAAATAGTACGGAAAAACCATAACAAATGCCAATACAACTCCCAACAGATCTGGGGTCACGAGTCTAGAGCCTCTAAATACAACTGAGTAGCAAAATCTAAATATATGAAAGTCTAGGATGCGGGAAAGCAAAGGGATAAGGGGAGAAGTCGGGTCCTGTGGACGCCAGGCAGCTACCTCGACAACTCCCGTGATAATCTGGAGAGCAACAACAACTCTACTAAGCCTCCAGAACACCTGTATCTGCACACATGGTGCAGGGAGTAAAGTGAGTACTCCAACTCAGTGAGTAATAAGCATAGATAATGGCTGAAGATAAGAAATCACGAAATATTACAATGTAAAGCTATAAATGGCAAGCCAGCACATTTAACGGTGAGATAACAGCAAATCAAATGGCAGGTAAAGCAAATAAATACCAGTGCATGAATGCAATGCAATGCATATGACCGCTGCGGCGCGCAGCTCGATCCATTTGGGTACCCGCGCTCACTGTCGGGGTTTAGACTCCGTAGGGGCTCCTACAGCCCAAGCGCAATATCGACATAACATCACTGCGGTGTGCAGCCCGATCCATGCTCAGTCCAGAATATGCAAGTAAGCCACTCGGGCAATATTAAGTAATAGTTCTCAGCCCCAAACGTCAGAAAAATGTAGTTTAAGTTTTTTTAAATCTTAGAAATATGACTGAACATTTCAAAACAATGTTTAACTCAGGACTGAAATCATTTAACATGCTAAGTATCATGGAAACAGTGATAATAATCCCTGAAGGATTCAAATAATCGGCACAAAGCCCAAATATATCCACAAAATCCAAGTAGGATGATTATCAATAAATCTCTAGTCAAGAACACAGTATGAACATCACTCGGGACGGACTAAGCCACAGTCCCCAATCACAAACGACCCCGCACTCGTCATAGAGTACGTGTATCGCCTCAATATAGCGTCACAATGCGATATACCGGGGTTTCAAACCCTCAGGTCATCATCTACATCTATTACTCACCTCAAGCCGGCCACAAGTCTAGCTCGTTATGCCTTTTCCTCTCGAATCAACCTCCTCGCGTGCCGAATCTGGTCAAAACCACAAGGAATACATTACTGTAGGCCAAAGAAACATAACCCAATCGAAAGGACTCGAAAAACATCAAAAATCACGAAGTTGGCAAAACCCGAGCCCCGGGCCCACTTCTCGAAAAATTAAAAAATTCACATCACCGGATTCCTCGTCTCGCCACAAGTCCATGCATATCAAATTTATAAAAAATCGGAGTCCATTTGACCCCTCAAATCCCCATTTTAGACTCTCTTAAGTTCAAGCCCTAAACCACCATTTTTTACCTTTGATTCCTTGATTATTCAGTCTAAATCCATGTTTATACACCATAAAATCAAACTCTAAGTCCAAGAATCCATACCTGATTAAAGCCCTCGAAACCCTCTTCAAAATCTCCTCAAAGTTCTCAAGGTTCGGAGTCCAAAATGTTACCCTTTCAAAAATTCGCGAAGAAGATAAATCTCACTTAACTGCCAGTTATTTCCGCTTCTGCGGACCAAATACTGCTTTTGCGACTTTCGCTTATGCGGTCAACGTCCGCTTTTGCGGACTTTTCACTTAAGGCCACTTTCCGCTTTTGCGGTCGCCAATCGCATCTGCGGGACTGCTTAAGCGGTCCTAATCCTGCCTCTGCGGAACCTGGCAAGGGCCAAGTTTTCCGCTTCCGCGCTCCTCAAACCGCTTCAGCGAGACCGCACCTGCGGCCCCACAACCGCAGGTGCGAAACCAACAGATACCAGCAACTTGAACCTGCAATTAAACTCCAAAACCTTCCGTTAAACCACCCGAACTCACCCCGAGGCCCCCGGGACCTCAACCAAAAGCACAGACATGATCCAATATCCTATTCAAACTTGTTCCAATCTTAAAAACACATCCAACAACACAAACATCCTCTTTTTTCATCAGTTTCAAGCCTAAGTTCTTCAAATTCTTCCGAAACTCACATTCGATCAAAAACCCAACCAAATCACCTCCGAATCACCTGAAATTTTGCACACATATCCAAAATCACCTAACGGAGCTACTGCAACGGTCGGAATTCCATTCCGACCCCCGGATCAAAATCTCACTTACCAACCGGAATTTGCCAAAATACTAACTTCGCCAATTCAAGCCTAATTCTACACCGGACCTCCAAAATCAATTTCGATCGCACTCCTAAGTCACAAATCATCCCCCGAAGCTAACCGAATCACCGGAATTCATATCCGAGTCCTCTAACTCAATAGTCAACATCCGGTTGCCTTTTCCAATATAAGCCTTCCTTAAAGAGACTAAATGTCTCATTTCCTATCCAAACCAATCCAATTCAACTCTAACTCCCCCGATGTCAATAATGGAACATGAAGAAACAATAAACGGGGAAAACGGGGCGGTAACACATGGGACGACGGGCTGGGTCGTCACATCCTCCCCAACTTAAACAAACGCTCGTCCTCGAGCGGGTCAAGAAACATACCTGAAGCCTCAATTAGGTGAGGATATCTGCTCTGCATCTCCTGCTCGGTCTCCCAGGTAGCCTCCTCCACGGGCCGACCTCTCCACTGCACCTTCACCGAAGCTATATCCTTTGATCTCAACTTTCGAACCTGACGACCCAAAATAGGCCAAGTAATCATCCACATCATAGGTCAAGTCATCATCCAACTGAACCGTGTTGAAGTCTAACACATGAGACGGGTCTCTAACATACTTCCGGAGCATAGAAACATGGAATACCGAATGAACCCCCGACAAGCTGGGTGGCAAGGCAAGCATATAGGCCACCTCCCCAATCCTCCTAAGTATCTCAAAAGGACCAATGAACCGTGGACTCAACTTTCCTTTCTTTCCAAATCTCAGAATGCCCTTCATGGGCGAAACCTTCAACAAGACCTTCTCGCCCACCATATAAGATACATCTCGAACCTTCCGGTCTGCATAACTCTTCTGACGCGACTGAGCTGTACGAAGTCTCTCCTGGATCACTTTCACCTTATCTAAGGCATCCTGGACCAACTCTGTCCCCAATAGCCTAGCCTCGCCGGGCTCAAACCAACCAACCGGAGATCTACACCGTCTCCCATATAAGGCCTTATACGGTGCCATCTGAATGCTGGACTGATAGCTATTGTTGTAGGCAAACTCTACAAGTGGCAAGAACTCAGCCCAAGAACCTCCGAAATCAATAACACAGGCATGCAACATGTCCTCCAATATCTGAATGGTACGCTCGGACTACCCGTCCGTCTGAGGATGAAATGATGTGCTCAGCTCCACCTGTGTACCCAACTCCCGCTGAAAAGTCTTCCAGAACTGGGAAGTAAACTGAGTACCTCTATCTGAGATAACTGAAACTGGGACCCCATGCAACCGAACGATCTCCCGGATGAAAATCCCTGCCAGCCGCTCTGAAGAATAGGTAGTACACACCGAAATGAAGTGCGCGGACTTGGTTAGCCGATCCACAATCACCCAAACCGAGTCAAAATTCCTCGAGGTACGAGGGAGACCACTCACAAAATCCATAGTAGTCCTCTCCCACTTCCACTCTGGAATATCCATCCGCTGAAGTACACCACCGGGCCTCTGATGTTCATATTTGACCTGCTGAAAGTTGAGACACCGAGCTACATAACTCACAATATCTTTCTTCATTCTCCTCCACCAGTAGTGCTACCTCAAATCCTGATACATTATCGCGGCACACGGATGAATGGAATACCGCGAGCTGTGGGCCTCCTCTAATATCAACTCCCGAAGCCCATCCACATTGGGCACGCAAATCCGGCCCTGCATCCTCAACACGCCATCATCATCAATAGTCACATCTCTGGCATCATCGTGCTGGACCCTGTCCTTAAGGACAAGCAAATGCGGATCATCATACTGGCGCTCTCTAATGCGGTCATACAAGGAAGACCGAGAAACCACACAAGCCAACACCCGACTAGGCTCCGAAATGTCTAATCTCACCATCCGATTGGCCAAAGCCTGGACATCAACTACAAAGGGCCTCTCCCCAACTGGAATGTACGCCAAACTGCCCATACTCACCGCCTTCTGGCTCAAAGCATCGGCCACTACATTGGCCTTCCCCGGATGATACAGAATGGTAATATCATAGTCCTTGAGTAACTCAAGCCACCTCCGCTGCCTCAAATTAAGATCCTTTTGCTTGAACAAATGCTGAAGACTGCGGTGATCCGTGAATACCTCACAAGATACTCCATATAAGTAGTGCCTCCAAATCTTCAAAGCATGAACTATAGCAGCCAACTCTAAGTCATGTACAGGGTAGTTCTTCTCATGAGGCTTCAACTGACGAGAAGCATATGCAATAACTCTACCCTCCTGTATCAACACACATTCGATCCCAACTCTTGAAGCATCACAATACACGGTGTAAGAACCTGAAGCTGATGGCAAAACCAACACTGGAGCTGTGGTCAAAGCTGTCTTAAGCTTCTGAAAGCTCTCCTCGCACTCGTCCGACCATACAAATGGTGCACCCTTCTGCGTCAACTTGGTCAAGGGCGAAGCAATAGATGAAAAACCCTGGACGAACCGGCGATAATAACCTGCCAAACCGAGGAAACTCCGAATCTCCGTGGCTGAGGACGGTCTAGGCCAACTCTGCACCACCTCTATCTTCTTTGGATCAACCTGAATACCATCACTGGACACCACGTGCCCCAGAAAAGCCACAGAACCAAGCCAGAACTCACACTTGGAGAACTTTGCATAAAGCTTCTCCTACCTCAATCTCTGTAATACCACTCTCAAATGCTGTGCGTGCTCCTCCTGGCTACGCGAGTACACTAGGATATCATCAATAAAAACAATCACAAATGAATCCAGATACGGCCGAAATACGTTGTTCATCAAATGCATGAACGCGGCTGGGGCATTAGTCAGCCCAAAAGAAATAACTAGAAACTCATGGTGCCCATATCTAGTCCTAAGGCAGTCTTCATAATATCTGAATCCCTGATCTTCAGCTGATGATAGCCTGAACGGAGGTCAATCTTAGAGAATACCCTTGCCCCCTGGAGCTGGTCAAACAAATCATCAATACGCGGTAGTGGATACTTGTTCTTCACTGTCACCTTGTTCCACTGCCTATAGTCAATGCACATTCTCATTGTGCCATCCTTCTTCTTCACAAATAGGACCGGTGCACCCCATAGTAACACACTAGGACGAATAAACCCCTTATCTAGGAGTTTCTGAAGCTGATCCTTTAGTTCCTTCAACTCCGCTGGTGCCATACGATACAGAGGAATGGAAATGGGCTGAGTGCCCAGCACCAGATCAATACCATAATCAATGTCCCTGTCCGGTGGCATGCCCGGCAAGTCTGCAGGAATTACATCAGGGAAGTCCCTCACAACGGGAACAAAAACAAGGCTAGGAGTCTCAGCTCCGACATCTCTCACAAAAGCCAAATACGATAGACAACCTTTCCCAACCATCCGCTGGGCCTTTAGGAAAGAAATCACCCTGCTAGGAACATAGTCAGTCATACCACGCCACTCAATCCTCGGAACACCCGGAATAGCCAGCGTAACTGTCTTGGCATGACAGTCCAGAATGGCATGGTACGGAGATAGCCAGTCCATACCGAGAATAACATCAAAATCTACCATGCTCAACAACAACAAGTCAACTCGGGTTTCCAGACCCCCAATAGTCACCAGACAAGATCGATATACATGATCCACAATAATAGTATCACCCATCGGGGTAGATACATGAACAGGCAAAGCAAGACACCCTCGGGTAGTCCCCACGTGATGAGCAAAATATGAAGATACATAGGAATAGGTAGATCCGGGATCAAACAAAATAGAGGCCTCCCTGTGGCAGACTGAGATAATACCTGTGATAACAGCATCTGATGCAATGGCGTCCCTCCTATCTGGGAGAGCATAGAATCGAGCCTGACCACCGCCAGTCCGGCCTCCACCCCTGGGGCGGCCCCTGGCTACCTGGCCTCCACCCCTAGCTGACTGGGCAGGTGCTGATGAAACAGGAGCAGAAGATGAGGGCTGAACCCTCTGCTGAGATTGACTACCACGAAGCCGAGGACACTGTCTCCTCATATGACCAAACTCACCTCACTCGTAGCAACTACCCGGTGCTGGAGAAGGGGACTGAAGGGAACCCCACGCTGCAGAGGAACCCTGGGCTGAAGAGGCATGAGAAGAGCTCTGTGCGGGAAGGGCACTAAGTGAAGGCTGGCCCTGCTGAAATCCCTGATGACCACGGCCTGAAGAAGCCCCACTATACTCAGGGCGAGCTAACTGAGGAGGCCTGAAGGAACGACCTCTACCACGCTGGAACTGGCCCCTAGACGGAGCACCACTGAAACTGCCTAAACTCCGAGGCCTCTTGGCCTCCCTCTCCTTACGCTCCCTGCGGCGAATCGCCTCAATATCACGAGCAATGTCAACTACCTCCTCGAACGAGGCACCCAAAACCCTCTCTCTGGTCATCAAAATGCGGAGTGAATAGTTGAGGCCATCCACGAACCTCCTAACCCTCTCCCGATCAGTCGAGATCATCCAAGTAGCATGCCGAGCTAACGTGTAAACCTCATCTCGTACTGAGTCACAGACATGTCCCCCTGAATCAACCACTCAAACTGCCGACGCAGCTCCTCCCTACGAGACTACGGTACGTACTTCTCCAAAAAGAGAGTGGAGAACTGCTGCCATGTAAGGGGCGCTGCTCCAACAGGCCTACGCCTCTCAAACTCCTCCCACCAGGTAAATGCAGGCCTTGAGAACTGGAAGGTAGTAAATGCCACCCAACTCGACTCTAAGATCCCTGCGGTGCGAAGCATACGCTGACACTTATCAAGGAAACCCTGGGCATCCTCGCCCTCAGCACTATTGAACACCGGAGGCTGGAGCCTACCGAACCTCTCAAGACCACGCTGCTCATCGTCTGGCATAGCTGGAACGAATCACCAAGAGGTGATTATTCATGGCGACGGGAGTAACCCCATGTACAGCCGTCAAACCATCCCAGCGATTGAAGGAAGAAGGAAACTAGGAGGAGAAACCTACCACCACATTGAGCGAGTCAACGGCGTGGACAAAGATAAGTGGTCGGATAACAAGATAGAGAGTATACTAAACTGGAGCGGGTATGAACCTGGCAAAGGGCTCGGCAAGAACCTCTAGGGAAT